>NC_053389.1:437872241-438037241 GCF_905171765.1 Bufo bufo | reverse complement strand
AAGAAGGTTTGCTGTGTCTGTCAGCGTAGTGTCCAGAGCATGGAGGCGCTACCAGGAGACAGGCCAGTACATCAGGAGACGTGGAGGAGGCCGTAGGAGGGCAACAACCCAGAAGCAGGACCGCTACCTCCGCCTTTGTGCAAGGAGGAACAGGAGGAGCACTGCCAGAGCCCTGCAAAATGACCTCCAGCAGGCCACAAATGTGCATGTGTCTGCTCAAACGGTCAGAAACAGACTCCATGAGGGTGATATGAGGGCCCGACGTCCACAGGTGGGGGTTGTGCTTACAGCCCAACACCGTGCAGGACGTTTGGCATTTGTCAGAGAACACCAAGATTGGCAAATTCACCACTGGCGCCCTGTGCTCTTCACAGATGAAAGCAGGTTCACACTGAGCACATGTGACAGACGTGACAGAGTCTGGAGATGCCGTGGAGAACGTTCTGCTGCCTGCAACATCCTCCAGCATGACCGGTTTGGCATTGGGTCAGTAATGGTGTGGGGTGGCATTTCTTTGGAGGGCCGCACAGCCCTCCATGTGCTCACCAGAGGTAGCCTGACTGCCATTAGGTACCGAGATGAGATCCTCAGACCCCTTGTGAGACCATATGCTGGTGCGGTTGGCCCTGGGTTCCTCCTAATGCAAGACAATGCTAGACCTCATGTGGCTGGAGTCAGCAGTTCCTGCAAGACGAAGGCATTGATGCTATGGACTGGCCCGCCCGTTCCCCAGACCTGAATCCAATTGAGCACATCTGGGACATCATGTCTCGCTCTATCCACCAATGTCACGTTTCACCACAGACTGTCCAGGAGTTGGCAGATGCTTTAGTCCAGGTCTGGGAGGAGATCCCTCAGGAGACCGTCCGCCACCTCATCAGGAGCATGCACAGGCATTGTAGGGAGGTCATACAGGCACGTGGAGGCCACACACACTACTGAGCCTCATTTTGACTTGTTTTAAGGACATTACATCAAAGTTGGATCAGCCTGTAGTGTGTTTTTCCACTTTAATTTTGAGTGTGACTCCAAATCCAGACCTCCATGGGTTAAAAAAATTGATTTCCATTTTTTTTATTTTTGTGTGATTTTGTTGTCAGCACATTCAACTATGTAAAGAACAAAGTATTTCAGAAGAATATTTAATTAATTCAGATCTAGGATGTGTTATTTTTGTGTTCCCTTTATTTTTTTGAGCAGTGTATTTATAATGAAGTAATATTTATGTATTTTCATTTTCTTAATTCCCGGAGAACCCCTTTAACAAAAAAAATAATAATCATACAAAACCAACATAAAGTTGACCATAGACATGGGATAAGTCATCTGAATATAAACCATTTGTGTATGGTAGTAATCAAGGGGTTGGGCATGTTGGATTTCATTTAAATAGCCATTGCTTCCCCAGGCAAAATAAGCTGGGAAAACAGGGGTGTAAGGATCAAGACTCTGGACATTATTCTCTGGTGTCTTGGCTCCCGTTTTTACAGGATCCATGAAGAGTCCATTTAACAAAAATCATCTAAGTTTTTTTTATCCCTCTCGTTGACTTAAAATGCAGATTTCCTTTTTTTTCTTTTTATTGAATAGTACAGCATGCTGCAATATTCTAAAAAAAGATGGAATGAAACTATCAAAAATATGAACAGATATTTATTTTTTATTTTTTTAAAGTCAGCGCTGAATGAGGCTATCCTCTATTTCTATTCTCTCCTTGGTAAAGATGTTGAATACCCAAAACGTTTACATATTGTCCTGTGATATTTTCTATAGTTTTGAGCACGTGATTAAATAGGTAGAGTGCCTATATCATGATATCCACAATGTATACTGCATTGAAAGGATAAGGTTAAATATGATCTGAATGGTCATATGCTAGATAAACATGACTGTATTCTCTCTGTACACACTATACCATACAAGGATGCAGATGTAGCAGATTTAAAGGAGTATTCCATTAACAACAAGTTACGGCTATCCGCTGGATAGGTGATTATTGTAAGGGGGTCAACTGCTGGGACCCCAACCGATCATGAAAACAGGGTCCTGTGTTCAATCTGAATGGAGTAATGGTCGAGCATGTTCTTTGCTTCTCTATTCAAACTCTATTTGACTGCCAGAGATAGCTGAGCACTGTACTCTGCTATATTCAGCAGTCCCATAGATTTTAAATGGAGTGGCAGTGCACATGCTCGACCACTGATCCTTTCAAACAAGGGACATGGGAGGTCCTGGTTCTTGTGATCTGTAGGGACTCCAATGTTCAGACCACTATCGCTTTAACCTATTCGGAGGATAGGTGATAAGTTGCTACTGAAATATCCCTTTAGGCCTTATGCACACGATCGTTGTTTTGGTCCGCATCCGAGCCGCAGTTTTTGCGGCTTGGATGCGGACCCATTCACTCAGTGTGCTGTCCGCATCCGTGGTCCACAAAAAAAATATAACCTGTCCTATTCTTGTCCGTTTTGCGGACAAGAATAGGCAGTTATATCAATGGCTGTCGGTGCCGTTCCGCAAATTGCAGAACGCACACGGACGCCATCCGTGTTTTGCAATTTGCTGACCACAAAACACACAACGGTCGTGTGCATGAGGCCTTAACCTGATATTTTTCAATGGGATGTGGTGTGTTACCTGGGAATTTAAAGTCTGCTCCATCTGTATGTTCATAATCTAGAAGACATACAGTAACCCAGCAGGAAAGCTAAGCCAGACCTCTGTTTGTGCTCCTTATTAGATCTTTAAAAGTGGAACTGGGGAAAATCTGCTTCATATAGAAGCTCATGAGGATGAAGTTCTGTGCTGTGCCTTCTCACCCGATGACAGATATGTAGCAACTTGTTCAGCCGATAAAAAAGTGAAGGTAAGATCTTCTTTATTATATATGACATAATGGCGAGTTGATTATATAATTTTTAACTGCAATATTACCTGTTTATATCCTTGTCCATCTGTTTTCTGTGTACAGATTAAGGCTCTATTCACACGTCCGCAACGTGTTTTGCGGATCCGCAAAACACGGAGAGCGGCATTGTGCGTTCCGTATTTTGTGGACCGCACATTGCCAGCTCTAATAGAATATGCCTGTTCTTGTCTGCAATTGCAGACAAGAATAGGACATGTTCTATTTTTTTTCGGGAACGGAATTGCGGACCCGGAAGTGCGGGTCCGCAATTCCGTGATCGGGCAGCACATTGTGCTGCCCCATAGAAATGAATGGGTCCGCAATTCCGTTCCGCAAAATGCGAAACTAAATTGCGGACGTGTGAATGGAGCCTAATGGAAAGCATCAAGTTCTCTCACTGTATGCAAAACATGCAAACCAGATAAATTTCTCTATTATCCGTGGCTGCAATTAAAACCTGTTGTGATTGTTCATATCTGAACATTTCTATTAGTATATAGAGAATGACAATGACGAAGGGTACAGTACATACTAGAATGGCTCGTGTGGTTAAACTAGGTTTCATTCTAGTGATTTGCATTTCCCCAAAATGGGGCTTGTTGTTTTTGTTGAAAAAGGTTTTTAACCCCTTAAGGACTTGGGACGTATCGATACGCCATGTTTGCCGAGGCCTTAAGGACCCACGACATACCGGTACGTCCTAACTTTAAAATTACATTGCGGCGGGGGTTAATCGCAACAGGATGTCCGCTGAAATCATTCAGCGGGCATCCTGTCTCAATGCAGGGGGGGGTCATGTGACCCCCCCGCATCGGCGATCGCAGCAAACCGCAGGTCAATTCAAGGTTTGCGGCGGCGATCGGCGGTGCCATCGGGTCCCCATGCGGCTGTAGAGGGGACCCGATGGCATGGAAGGCAGCGCGATGCCTTCCTTAGGATCTCACAGGCCGGAAGCTGTATTAGTAATACACACAGTATTACTCATACGGCCAATGCATTCCAATACAGAAGTATTGGAATGCATTGTAAAGGGGATTAGACTCCCAAAAGTTCAAGTCCCAAAGTGGGACAAAAAATAAAGTGAAAAAAAAGTTGAAAAAATAAAATTTTCCCCCCAAAAAATTAAAAGTTTCAAGTAAAAATAAACAAAAACTTAATTTTCCCCAAATAAAGTTAAAAAAAAATTGGTAAAAGATAGGGGGGAAAAAAAAGTATACATGTTAGGTATAGCCGTGTCCGTATCGACCGGCTCTATAAACATATCACATGACCTAACCCCTCAGATGAACACCGTAAAAAATAAAAACTGTGCTAAATAAACCATTTTTTTTTGTCACCTTACATCACAAAAAGTACAACAGCAAGCGATCAAAAAGGCGTTTGCCCACCAAAATAGTACCAATCTAACCATCACCTCATCCCGCAAAAAATGAGCCCCTACCTGAGACAATCGCCCAAAAAAAAAGAAAAAACTATGGCTCAGAATATGGAGACACTAAAACATCATTTTTTTTGGTTTTAAAAAAGCTGTTATTGTGTAAAACTTACATAAATTAAAAAAAAAGTATACATATTGGGTATCGCCGCGTCCGTATCGACCGGCTCTATAAAAATCTCACATGACCTAACCCCTGAGATGAACACCGTAAAAAATAAAAAATAAACTGTGCTAAATAAACCATTTTTTGTCACCTTACATCACAAAAAGTGTAATAGCAAGCGATCAAAAAGTCATATGCACCCCAAAATAGTGCCAATCAAACCGTCATCTCATCCCGCAAAAAATGAGACCCTAGCTAAGATAATCGCCCAAAAACTGAAAAAATTATGGCTCTCAGACTATGGAAACACTAAAACATGATTTTTGGTGTCCGCCTCCAGAGCGGAATGGTGACTGATCAGAGGCAAACTGATGCATTTTGAGCGGATCCTTATCTATTCAGAATGCATTAGGGCAAAACTGATCAGTTTTGGACCGCTTGTGAGAGCCCTGAACGGAACTCACAAACGGAAACCAAAACACCAGTGTGAAAGTAGCCTTACTACCTAGGGATCGACCGATATAGATTTTTTTTTTTAGAGCCGATACCGATAACCTGTGAACTTTCAGGCCGAGAGCCGATAACTTTAACCGATATTCTGTTTCATTTTTGAAAAAAAAAATAACAACATTCTGTTACGGCGTTCACCACATAGGAGAATGGACTTTTCGGACGTGGCAATATGTGATATGTTTATTTATTTATTGTTTATATATTTTATATGTAAAATTGGGAAAGGGGGTGATTTATACTTAATATTTAGTTTTTTAGTTTTTTTTTGTTTTGTTTTTTTACTTTTTGTTTAATAACCATTTCCCCCCTTAGGGGCTAGAAACTGGGATCTTTTTATCCCTTGTCCTATTCACCCTGATAGAGCTCTATTAGGGTGAATAGGACTTCACACTCTCCCTGCTGCCCTGTGCATAGTACACACAGCAGCAGGGATGTTACCATGGCAGCCAGGGCTTCAGTAGCGTCCTGGCTGTAATGGTAACCGATCGGAGCCCCAGGATTACACTGCTGGGGCTCTGATCAGAAGCTGCCTTTGCCACCAATGAATGATTTTAATACTGGGGGGGGCGCACTGCGCCGCCAATGTTTTTAATACTGGGGAGGGCACACTGCGCCACCAATGAGGGGTTAACTGCTGCCGCTGATCGCAGCTCCCTGTCAGAGGCTGGGTGCCGGCAATGTGCTTCTGCGCCGACACACCCGCCTCCTGTATTAAACGTTAATTATCATTGTTGGCGCAGTGCGCCCTCCCCAGTATTAAAAACATTGGTGGCGCAGTGCGCCCTCATCCCCCACCCTCCTGTATTTGTATTAGACTTTGTCATTGGTGGCGCAGTGCACCCGCCCACCCCTCCTCCTCCTGTCTCTCATTGGCAGCGCGGCACAGGGGGAGGGAGAGTGACTCCTTCTACCCTGTACTGCTGAGGGAATATGAGGGTTATGCAGCGTCAGACTAGCCCATCAGATTACCAGAAAATAAGTTCCTCTGGTGGGCTGAAGCAACTCCAGTCTGACCCTAGATCTGTGCAGAGGTTGGGAGGGAGTGGATAAGCTGTGGCATCACCCGCTGTGACATCACCCATTATCAATGGTGGATTATGTGTCGTCTATACAGATGTGTTATCCGTCATTGTAATTCTGCATGTAATGATAATGTGATTGCTACCGAAAATTTACCTGTACAGAACAGGAAGTTTCAGCATATTATTAGTCCTGGTGGCCAGTGTAAAAATGTCATGTTATGGAAAATCGCTAAAAATGTAAAAAAAAAAAGTTTAAAATGGTTCTCTGAGACTTCAGTAGTGATGGCTTATCCTCAGGATAGGTCATCAATATCCAACTCCCAGCACCCCCTACCGATTAGCCGAGTAGCAGCCTTGTCATAGCATGCTAAGCACAGCCGCTATACAATGTCCAGCATAACGAGACTGCAGGCCAATTCACTTGAATGGGACTGAGATGCAGATAGGCCATGTGAGCAATGAAGTGACATCACTGGCCTTGGAAGAGGCCATATGGCTCATAAGAGCGCCGCTATCTCTTCAGACAGCTGATCGAGGGGGTGCCAGGAGTCGGACCCCCACTGGTCTGATATTGATGACTTATTCTGAGCATAGGTCATCAATATATGAATCTCAAAAGACCCCTTTAACATAAAAATGTGATTTAAAGGGATTGTCCGCTTTTTACTATTGAAGACCTATCCTGTTTAACCACTTCCAGACTGGAACATTTGCCCCCTTCCTGACCAGGCCTAATTTTGCAAATCTGATATATGTCACTTTATGTGGTAACAACTTTGGAAAGCTTTTAGGCTACTTTCACACTGGCGTTTGTGAGATCCATTCAGGGCACTCAGAAGCGAACTGAAACAGATCAGTTTGCATTCTAATGCATTCTGAATGGAAAAGGATCCGCTCAGAATGCATCAGTTTGCCTCCATTCTGCTTGGGACACGGACACCAAAACGCTGCTCCGTCTGATGAAACTGAGCCAAACGGATCCGTCCTCTCACACAATGTAAGTCAATGGGGAGGGATCCGTGTTCACTGACACAATCTGGCACAATAGAAAACTGATCCATCTCCCATTGACTTTCAATGGTGTTCATGATGGATCCGTCTTGGCTATGTTACAGATAATACAAACGGATCAGTTCTAAACGGATGGAGACGGTTGTATTATCTGAACGGAACAGTCAATGACAGATCCGCACAAAACGCGAGTGTGAAAGTAGCCTTACTTATCCAAGCCATTCAGAGATTGTTTTCTTGTGACACATTGTACATCATGTTAATGGTGAATTTGAGTCAATATATTTCACCTTGTTATAAAAATAAAAAAATCCAAAAGTTTATGAAAATTTAAAAAAATTCACTGTTTTCTAAATTTAAATCTCCCTGCTTTTAAGGCTACATGCACACGACCGAATGTGTTTTGCGGTCCGCAAAAAAAAAAAACTGACATCCGTATGCCATCCGTTTTTTTTATTTTTTATTGCGGATCTATTGTAACAATGCCTAAAACAGACAAGAATAGGACATGTTGTATCTTTTTTGCGGGGCTACGGAACGGACCTACGGATGCGGATAGCACACGGTGTGCTGTGTGCATTTTTTGCGGACACATTGAAATGAATGGGTCTGCATCCTATCTGCAAACAAAAACGAATGGACACTGAAAACAAACAACGTTCGTGTGCATGAGGCCTAAGACAGATACACCTCATGATATACTCATTAATTAACATTCACCATATGTCTGCTTTACGTTGGCATCATTTTAGTAATGTCATAAAAAAAATTTAGGACGTTAGAAGGTTTAGAATTTTAGAAGCAATTTTGTGAAATTTTTAAGAATTTCCAAAATCAATTTTTTTAAGGACCAGTTCAGTTCTGAAGTCATTTTGAGGAGCTCACATAATAGAAACCACCCATAAATACCCCATTTTAGAAACTACGACCCTCAAGTATTCCACAGGAATTATTTTTTTTTTGCAGATTTTCTATTTTAATTAACTTAATTGTTAATTAACAACAAAACAAACCTCCAATATTTATTTCCCTGATTCTGAAGTTTACAGAAACACCCTATATGTGGTCCTATACCTATGTATGGGCACACGGCAGGGCGCAGAAGGCAAGGAGCGCCATATGTTTTTTGGACGGCAGATTTTGCTGGAATGGTCTTAGGGCGCTATGTTGCATTTGAAGAGACCCTGAGGTACCTCTACAGTGAAAACCCCCAAAAAGTGACCACATTTTGTAAACTACACCACCCAAGAAATTTTTAAGGGGTGTAGCGAACACTTTGACCCAATAGGTGTTTTATAGACTTTATAACCCTTGGCTGTGAAAATGAAAAATTAATAAATTTATTTTTTTTACAAGAAAATGGTGCTTTAGGCCCAAACTTTCTTTTTTGCAAAAAGATAACCAGAGCATATCCCCCCACAATTTGCTACCCACTTTCTCCTGAATACAGTAACAACCTAACTGTGGTCGTAAACTGTTATTTAGGGATACGCCAGAGCTCAAAAGGGAAGGAGCTGCATCTGGATTTTCTAACATGGAGTTTTCTGTCATGGTTTTTAAGAGCGATAACTTTAAAAAAAAAAATTGTTTTCTGATCTCTGTGAGGGCTTATTTTATGCGGAAGAAGCTGTAGTTTTTATTGGCACCATTTTGGGGTACATTTGGCTTTCTGGTAGCTTTTTATCTAATTTTTTGGTGAACTCGCAAAAAAAGCTGTTTGTAA
This sequence comes from Bufo bufo, assembly GCF_905171765.1. Taxonomy (NCBI): domain Eukaryota; kingdom Metazoa; phylum Chordata; class Amphibia; order Anura; family Bufonidae; genus Bufo; species Bufo bufo. The sequence continues at coordinate 438,028,523 of NC_053389.1, read as the reverse complement.
TTTTTCTACATTTTTTTATTTACACCATTCACTTGATAGGGTACATTTTTGTAGATTCAGTCGTTACGGATGCAATGATATCAAATATGTCTAGTTTTTTATTTTTACGTTTTACACAATAAGAAGATTTTTAGGAAAAAAAATAATTTGTGTTGCCATTTTCTTAGAACCATATTTTAAAAAAATGTCTGGCTTTGGTCTTGTGTTAGGGCTTGTTTTTTTTGCGAATGAGGTGACATTTTTACTGCTACCATTTTGGGCTACATGCGACTTTTTGTTTTGATATTTATGTTTTTTGTGAGGTGACTTGCAGGATAACAGGCCGAACTGGATGGACAAATGTTTGGCATCATTTTTATTAGTTTTGATGGGGTAGATCATGCGATATTTTTGTAGAGCGAGTTGTTACTGACTGCAATACCAATCATGTCTTTTTTTTTTTTTTACGTTTTACACAATAAGAGCATTTTTTAAAAAAAAATCATGCTTTTGTGTTGCAATTTTGTTAGAGCCATATTTTTAAAATTTTGTGGCTATGGTCTTGTGTGGGGGCTAATTTTTTGCGGGATGAGTTGACTTTTTTATTGCTACCATTTAGGAGTGCATACGACTTTTTGATCGATTAGCATAATGTTTTTTGGGAGGTGAGCTAACTATAAAAGCTAATGTTTATTTATTTTTACAGCGTTTACCTGATGGGGTAGATAATGTGATATTTTTATAGAGCCGTTACAAATGCGGTGAAACCAAATATGTCTATTTATTATTATTTTTTTTCTATTTTTAACATTTTTTAAATAACTTAATTGGGGAATTTTATTTTATTTTTTACATGTGAAAATTTATTTTTATTTTTTATAAAACACTATTTATTTTTTAATTTTACACTCTTTGTATACCCCATAAGGTCATACAAGACCTCTGGGAGACTTTTTTTTTTTTCTCACTATTTATTTCACCTGTAACTGGTGCTGACATAGTATCCCCAGTTACTGGGGAAATACACCCCCCAGAGAGACTGTACAGCATTATACAGTGCTCCACAGCCTCAGTGCAGGGCTGATCGAGGTCTATGGAAGACCCGGCAGCTCCTGCACTCCCCTGGCGGTCACATGACCACTGGGCCGGGGCAGGAAGCGGCATAGCGCTTCCTTGCTGTATACACAGCGCTATGTATACAGTGATCCCTGGGGTGCCCTGCTGTCACTGACAGCGGGCTCCCCACTCGGCAGCTGCACGACTAGTGTGCAGCTGCAATCTCTGAAAGGACGTTTTAAAACTTCCGATCAGAGATAAACCCGACCGCCCAGGACGTTTATAGTCAATGGGCGGTCGGGAAGGGGTTAAAGAGAAAGCAGTGCTGCCATCTCTGCTCTGTTTACCTGCTCGCTGCAGCACTTACAAGTATGGCGCCCCCATTCACTTCTGTGGGACTGCTCCTTCCTATACACTTATAGACAGAGCTGTCCCATATAAGTGAATGGGGAAACCGCTGCAATTGCTGTGGCCTGCAGGTTTTCAAACAGCCGATCTGCCGGTCGGACCCCTGCCGATCTGATATTGATGAGCTATCCTGAGGAAGTCTTTCCTGCTCTAGGTGGTGCCTAAATATGAAAAGCAATGATTAAATTGAAGTCTATGGTAAATAATTTTCTGGTTGTGAATATGCCCCTGAGGGGTAATACATCTGATCAGAGCGCATCTTCTAATACATTTCATTTTAAAAAGGTTCATATTTTAGCATTCCGTGTTGCTAATAATCTGTTGTTGTCTTGGGTCGTTATTTTTGCTGTACCATTCCGAAGCTGTATATTTGTATATGGTCTGATTTTCACTTTATTCCCTTTAGATATGGAACGCGGTGACGGGGACCCTGATACAGAATTATGATGAACATTCGGAGGTGGTCAGCTGCTGCCAGTTCACCAATGGAGGCTCTCCTACTCTCCTTGCCACATGTTCTCATGACTGCTTGCTCAAAGTATGACAACCTTTTTTTTATACTTCACATTGTAATTATTATTACTTCAGTTTATGTTTGGCGTTTTTATTTTTAGCTAAGTGGAAAGAATAGCGCTGCCATTTTGGACAGGCATATTTTTGCGTGTTTTTCCAGTAATTGCTAAGCAAGCTCATTGGGGCAGAAAGTAATGGCTCTGTAATTACTATACACTTATGTTGTCTGTAAGGCAATGCAGAAATAATTACTATTAGTCTGCTTGATCTTGAAATATCAAAGGATTTTCAGCAGTAACTATCACTTGTTAAGGCGAACCGAGCTTTCTGTGGTACAGGTGTTTTAATGCCAGCCAATACAAAACTAGCATTAAGGGCAGATTAAGTGAAATTAATTATAATAATATATCTATTATTTCCTGATTGCTAAAAGGGAAAAATCTATAAAACCATAAAGGTATAATTACTTTATGAATTCCTCCTTTGCTGCTATTGGTATGTATAAAGGGGTTTTCTGGGACCCAGCGGATCCTGCAATGCCACCTTCCTGCATTACACATATAAAATCACTTACCACATATATAATATACTTATCACTCCAAAGTATGTGTCAATCGGCCTCCCAGGACCCTAGTCACGTGACACTTCTCTTTTGAAATTCATTGCTCCAATTGCTATACTAGATTTTCCTCCGCATAGCAGCTCAGGGGGGATGTCCTGCTGCAGCTCTCTCCCTATCACAGCTCAAGAGGAGTGACCTTTCTGCTGCAGCTCTCTCCCTATCACAGCTCAAGAGGAGTGACCTTTCTGCTGCAGCTCTCTCCCTATCACAGCTCAAGAGGAGTGACCTTTCTGCTGCAGCTCTCTCCCTATGACAGCTCAAGAGGAGTGACCTTTCTGCTGCAGCTCTCTCCCTATCACAGCTCAAGAGGAGTGACCTTTCTGCTGCAGCTCTCTCCCTATCACAGCTCAAGAGGAGTGACCTTTCTGCTGCAGCTCTCTCCCTATGACAGCTCAAGAGGAGTGACCTTTCTGCTGCAGCTCTCTCCCTATGACAGCTCAAGAGGAGTGACCTTTTTGCTGCAGCTCTCTCCCTATCACAGCTCAAGAGAATGTGCCCCTTCTGCTGCAGCTCTCTCCCTATCACAGCTCAAGAGGAGTGACCTTTCTGCTGCAGCTCTCTCCCTATCACAGCTCAAGAGGAGTGACCTTTCTGCTGCAGCTCTCTCCCTATCACAGCTCAAGAGGAGTGACCTTTCTGCTGCAGCTCTCTCCCTGTACCTGTCACATTTTCTAAAAAATAAATAAGGCTGATGGCAGTTGAAGGATACAACTGAGTATGTGCGACCACTTGAGTAGGAGGATATGCACATTACTGTGCAGATTAAACACCAGGGGGGGGCGCCATTATAATGAAGTGAAGAGAATATCTCACAACTGGAGCATTTTTGTAGCATAAAGTAAATTAAAAAAGTAAGTAGCTTTTCAGTCAATAGTGGCATCTGTATGTATGTACTGTTAATAGGGCATTGGAATATAAATCTATAGTGTTTGAAAACTGTATTTCCCATTGATTTTAATGGATAGTGAACATAATTTCTTCACTGTTCTCAGGGGGCCAGGCATCCTTATTGTTGGAATTTTCCCAATAATCTATTTAATATGCTAAAAAACCCTTCATGGGAAAGCTGAGATACAGACTCCTGCTTATAGACTCCTAAAAAACTGTGAGAATATGTGCTATGTGATTGTAGATGCCACGTTTTTTTGGTGGCCAACCTTCATGAGCCTGGAGCAGCAGCAGGCTAAAGCTGTCTTAGTGCACATGGCCATACAATGTAAATGTATTTCTAGTCATTTTATTAAATCTTTACACGTCACTTCCTATGTATGTTTGGATATAAATGAATATGTGAATGAAACCCCTGTAACACTTTTCTGTTTGAATGTACACAGCTGTGGGACCTTAGTAAGAAGCATTGTAAGAACACCCTTTTTGGCCACGGAGACTATGTCAACCATTGCAGGTTTTCACCAGATGACAAGTATTTGGCAAGCTGTTCTATGGATGGCACATTAAAGGTGAGTTTTATGTTGGTGTTATGGACGAAATATAACATTGTTGTTTCTTTGCTCATAAGTTATGTAAAACGCAGCGGCATTGCCAAATAATGCAGTTGATTTCATACATGGGTAAGGCTTTGTTCACATCACCGTTCAGCCTTTCCATTCTCCTACTCCGTTTAGGAGCAGGAGAACAGAAAGAATGGATTTGGCACGTAACTGAGCCAAACGGAGCCCTTAGGACCCTATAGACTATAATGGGGTCCGTTCTGTTTATACTCAGATGATGATTTTGGAGGGGAGACAAAAGTTGTGCATCCCTGACTTTTGTCTCCGCTTCAAAATCATCTTCTGAGCGGGAACATAACGAACCCCATTATGGTCTATGGCAGTGATGGCGAACCTATGGCACGCGTGCCAGAGGCGGCACTCAGAGCCCTCTCTGTGGGCTCCCGCACCCTGGAGAAAGTCTATGGTGTACCAATATGCCTTAGACTTTTCCTGACATTCATCAGTGCAGGACATGCTATGAACAGCACAGGCAGCACATTGAATGTAGGAAGGTTATTATAGCTAAATGATAAAGTACATGGAAGATATATGATATTGGTGTTCAGGTTAAATTGCCGTGTTGGCACTTTGCGATAAATAAGTGGGTTTTGGGTTGCAGTTTGGGCACTCGGTCTCTAAAAGGTTCACCATCACTGGTCTATGGGGTCCTAAGGGCTCAGTTTGGCTCAGTTATGTGCCTTCTCCGTCCTTTTCGTTCTCCTGCTCCGTTTAGGAGTAGGAGAACGGAAAGGCTGAACGGTGATGTGAACAAAGCCTTACGCTTGTCTTGTTAAGTTTCACATCGATTTTCTTAAGGGCTCATGCACACGAACATATATTTTTTGTCCGTATCCGTTCCTTTTTCCTTGCAGCCCGTATGTGGAACCATTCATTTCCATGGGGCCGCAAAAAAACATGACATGACTCTTTGTGCATTCCATATCCGTATGTTGTCCATAAGTCCGTTCTGCAAAATAATAGAACATATCCTGTTCTTGTCTGTTTTGTGGAAAAGTAAAGGCATTGTTTTAATGTGGACTGCAAAATACATACGGCTGTGTACATGAGCCTTAATTCTGTTGCTTTTTAACACTTTAGAATTTTCTACATTCTGGTCACCACTAGTGATGAGCGACAGGGGTCATATTTGAATGCGCGATATTTCACGAATGTTTTGTAGAATATTCGGCGAAATATTAGAATTTTCGTTATACTTAACTTTTTTTTTTTTTACTCGAAAAATTGCCAATGTACTGATTGCGTAATATGCGAATATTACGCGATCAATACAGGCTTGGGTCAAAAAGGAATATATAGCACTATATTCGATATACGGTAGTGCTATATATTCCTTTTTGACCCACGACTGTATTTGCATATTACGCGATCATTACATTGCCGATTTTTGAAGTAAAAAAATAAAAAGACTAATATTCGAAAAAAGAATTATATAGCACTATATTCAAAATATTTGTGAATTCTCAAAGTTGTGATATTCGCGATAAATATTCGTAATTCGAATATTCGCGCTCAACACTATTCACCACCTTTCATAAACTTGGACTCATGTCCAACATGGATAAAATAATGGGTAGTGCGAGAGTTGATAAACTTGGATCCCACACTGGCGCTTTCAAGTATAATTGCTGCCACATGGCCAAGTCAAGTGCAATCGGAGGAAGGTCCACATGGCTTGTTATTGAAAGAAGTGCTTACTCCTTGCAGTTTGTTAATAGCTGTGCAGTTTCCTGATAGACCATGTGGCCAAAACTGGCCATTAGCAAGCCGCATGGACCCACGGCTTGGCCATGCAACAACTGATGCTTCATCTGACATCACCATAATAGTTACTTTTTACCACCATCAGTAGTCTCCACCTAAGGGCAAGCGGTATGTACACAAATGTGACAGTAGTGTATTTATCAACCTATCGGATTAGCAGCCAAGATCATGTGAAGGTAGCCATTTTGTAAGTCAAAGAGCACAATGGGCTTTTATGGACTATAGCTAGATTATGCCAAACTAGAAGTGCCAATAGGAAGGCGGTGTGCTACTTTGTCTCATTTCGGCTTGAATTGGCTTTTGCTGGAGGTTGCATTGATCCAGATCCTGTAAAAACAGAAATGACGATTCCAGTTTGCACCGAGCCTAATGGTGGATTTCCCAATGATTGGCCTGTGTAAACGCGCTGCCGATCACTTGATGAATGAGCAAAATGCTTGTTAATCGGGTGAAATTAACTTTCATGCAGCACATTACTCCATCGTTTCTGGACAACAGATTGTGCTGTGTGAACAGTGATCTGCTGCCCACAAACAATGAATTTGTATGAGGACCAGTGATAGCAGGAGCCATCACACACGTCCATACAGTGGAAGTGATCACTGCATGTAAATGGAGCTCTTTCCTCCCCTGACAAGCAGGCAATTATCACGAAGGAATGGTACCTTCCCAATAATTGCCTGCTTGCTCAACGTGTCTAAATGCCCTGTAAACCAGACTTCGTGAGTTATGAAGCAAATGGAAAGTAGATTAGACTATAATTGTAGTGCTTATCAGAGCAATTAAGATGCCGAAAGTTGGTGACTTAGGACTGTATTAGACCTGCAGATAGTTGGCCAGATCATTGCTAACAAGCGTTTATAGGAACACACGTTAGCAATGATCTGCCTTTGTAAAAGTGCCGCCAATTAGCAAACGCTCGTTCTTTGGGCAATTGCAATATTTAAGCAGGCTAAAAAATCATTCATTGCCTGCTGCAGATTGTGCCGTCTAATCACGGTCTGCTGCCGGCATATGATTTTGTATGGGGACAAGCGATGGCATTAGCAATCAGTCCTTCCCATACTGTGGAGGAGATTGCTGTATGTAATAACAGCGGTCTCCTCCACTGATGAACAGGCGATTGTCAGGAAGGAAAGGTTCCTTCCTGACAATCACCAGCCTCATCTGCTGGTCTGATACAGGCCTTATTGATACACTATTTTATTTCCCCTTCCATAGCTCTGGGATGTATCATCTGCTAATGAGTTCAAGACCATTGATGTTGCAGTGTCTTTCCAAGAAAATGATGAATCTCAGTTTCTGCTGAAATGCTGTTCTTGGTCTAATGACTGCTCCAGAATTATGGTGACCGCACGTAATCGCCTTTATGTAAGTGCTTATTCACACACAGCACCCCAGGTGTTACACAGTTTCTATTAGCATCTTTAGGCCATGTTTTAGAAGGCCATATTCACACACTGCGAGAGTTGAAATCTTAAGATGTTGCAGATTTTGCTGTGGATTCTATCCCTTGTATGCCTTGTGTTGAAATACATGGTAAAATCGTGTGTGGAAAAATTCTGCAGTGTGGAAACATGATCTTTAGGGTGCATTCACACAACCGTATGTATTTTACACTCTGTGAAACGCGGATCCACAAAAAATACGGATGACATCCATGTGATGTCCGTGTTGCATCAGTTTTTTTTTTTTTTTGCGGACCCATTGTAACTATGCCTATCCGTGTCTGCGTAACAGACAAGAATAGGACATGTTCTATCTTTTTTGCGGGTTTGTGGAACGGACATATGGATGCGGACAGCACACAGTGTGCTGTCCGCATTTTCTGTGGCCCGTTGAAATGAATGGGTCTGTATCTGATCTGCAAAAAATGGGGATCGGATGTGGAGCAAAAATACTGTTGTGTAAATGGGGCCTTAGACTAATTTCAGATGAACGTGTCCACTGGGGAGCATGGTGTGAGACTTTGTTTTCCTGTTATGGACACTGCTCCTGTGACATGAGTGCACAGCATTATAATGATTTATAATGCTGTGTGTCTCTGCCCGACATCTGCTGTAATGATTTGTACTGACGGCATCATGTGAATACAGATCATTGCAGGGGAGATCGAACAGAGGCACACAGCATTATAAATCATTAAAATGTCGTGCACTCATGTCACAGGAGCAGTGTCCATAATGGGAAATCACGCTCCCACACAGAGCCTATTTAATGCAGTGGACACACTCGTCTGAAATTAGCCATACGGTATGTGTTCATGGGACAATTGCAGTGAAGACAACAAATCCACCACATTTTACAGTGTCAGCAAAGTGGATGAGATTTTAGGAAATCTCATCCACATTTTGCAGAAAGAATCTGCAGCGTAAATTGACCTGCGGTGCAAATTTTAAATCTAAAGCATGTCAATTTATGTTTTCCACCCCAAATTGCACTTTTTGCTATGCATCATATAAAACCAGCAGCAAAATCTGGGACAAATCTTCGGCAGGAAAATCAACCATGTGGCTGTGCCCTTACAAAGACTCCAGTCTACCCCTATGTCTGTTACTGTGTCTGTGTTTTTATGTGTTGAATTTTTCCCAATGACTTTAAAGGCTATGTACACCTTCGGAGGCAAATTTTTATTTATGATTGCTTTTTACTTATTTTAGGCTAAAATACATTTTTTCAATTGGTCTTCATTAAAGGTGACCTGTCACCTCTCCTGTCCTGTCAGTTTTAATAACTATTTGCATTCCCTGTAAAATAACAATTCTGTAACATCTATTCTTATGCCTCTATGATGAGCCATTCCTCTGTTATTTCCACTTTAAGTTATGAATGAATTGCCAGCAGCTTGCAGTAAAGGTACAGATGGGAGTTACCAGTTGAGGGTGTGTCCCTGCACAGTCTGACAACAGCAGCACTGATTGGATAGAGTCAGACACGCCTACTACTGCTAACACCCAGCAATACCTTTACTGCAGACTGCTGGCAATTTATTTGTAACTTCTAGCAGGAATAATACAGGAATGGAACAACACAGAGTCATAAGAACAGATGCTCCAGAATTGTTATCACATGGGGAGTGCAAGTAGTTACTAAAACAGTCATGTCAGGAGAGGTGACAGGATCTCTTTAAAAATATTAAGCCGTTCTGTCACAAAGGGTTAACGGTTTGTCTAGTTGTGTGAATCGTACATTTCACTTTGTGTGGGTCATCTAATAATCCTTATCTCTATTTTACTAACAGGTCATAAACACTTATTTAAAGGGAACCTGTCATCAGCTTTATGCTGCCCTCACTCAGAGCAGTATAAATTAGTGACAGACGTGCTGATTTCAGCGGTGTCACTCATGAGCTAAAGTAAGTGGTTACTGGGAACCAGCATCATAATCAGGCCTTGAAAAGAGTCAAGTCTACCTGAGAAGAGTCAGAGTTATTCATAAATATTTACAAGTGGTCCATAAGACCAATAATGCCTTTTTGTTTTATATGCCAATTCCTGCTTTTAAAACATAACATTTATTAGTCTTATGGACCACTTGTAAATAATTAAAGTTTTGAGGTGCCTCTACATATGCCAAGGGTAAGCAATAGTTGGTATTTAGAGTTATTCATAAGCTCCTGCTCTCCCCGCCCACGTGCTGATGATTGACAGTTTTCTTTTAGGGAGAAAACTAAAGAGAAGACTGTCAATCATCAGCAGATGAGGAGGGAGAGTAGGAGCTTATGAATAACTGACTCTTCTCAGGTAGATTTGACTTTTTTCAAGGCCTGGGGTGCAATGAATATGATGCTGGTTCTTGGCAACCAGTTACTTTTAGCTGATGAGTGACACCGCTGAAATCAGCATTTCAGTCACTACTTTATACTGCCCTCAGTACAGTCAGCATAAAGTAGATGACAGGTTCCCCTTAAGCCGTATTTTTATCAGTAAGATAAGGATTGAGCTATAACGAGTGTTTATAATATCAGAGAACAGAGATAAGGAGCCCGTCAGATTAGCTAGCTGACAGAAGAGAGAGAAAATTTAGATCCTTCTATTAGAGCATCTAAGCTCTGTACAGAAAAAAGGTTACATGTTTTTAATAAAGACCCATTTAAAAATATTTTTTAGCTCAAAAAGAGTACAATGCAATAATAAAAAATTGCCCCAGAGGTGTACATAGCTTTTAATTTGGATTGTTACTTGTGGCTCTGTTATGTGTGGTGGTGCTGCTAGGGAACTGGACAATTGCCAGATTTTCCCATCTTTGGGTTTCCAGCAGTGGAACATTTCTGTGGTCAGCCTATCATCATTGCATCCTTGTAATGAAAAGTGAATAACTCCAGAGGACAGATATTTATAATTTTCATAGTTTTTATGATAAAATGCGTCATGCACAAATAACCCTGTATGTTTTCAACACAGATTTTTGATGTAGAAAGCAGTGATCTTGTGTCTGAGATTGAAGCGTGTGAACAGAGCACTATACTGTATTGTGACTTCTGCACAACAAATCAGATTGTAGCAATGGCACTGTCACATTATGTTGTCCAGGTAATGTATCTGTTCCTTCCACATTTGTTCATGTGATGTTTTCTAAAACCTTGCATTAGTTTACATTTTCCTGCATTATATATGATTGTAAACTCCTCTGCTATGTATGAATGACTATGAGCTGCTTTATAGCATATATCAATATGGGCATATTCTACAGTTTTCAAGGCAGCATCTGGATCTGATGACTTTTGTAATTGCATATAATTAAAAATTTTGCATAGCCACTGAGTTATTCACTAATAATCTATCTGTTTAGCGCCACCTGCTGTTTGCTTGTTTTTCCTATTTCTATTTCTTCCTATTTCTTTTAACTGCTTAACTGCTCACTGAGATGGCCGCACATGGGTTTTTTGGACAGAAGTGGCTTCCTCTGAGGTATCCTCCCATGAAATCCATTCTTGTTTAGTGTTTTACATATCGTAGATTCGCTAACAGGGATGTTAGCATATGCCAGAGACTTTTGTAAGTCTTTAGCTGACACTCTAGGATTCTTCTTCACCTCATTGAGCAGTCTGCGCTGTGCTCTTGCAGCCATCTTTACAGGACGGCCACTCCTAGGGAGAGTAGCAGCAGTGCTGAACTTTCTCCATTTATAGACAATTCGTCTTACCGTGGACTGATGAACAGCAAGGCTTTTGGAGATACTTTTATAACCCTTTCCAGCTTTATGCAATCAACAATTCTTAATCGTAGGTCTTCTGAGAGCTCTTTTGTGCAAGGCATCATTCACATTAGGCAATGCTTCTTATGAAAAGCAAACCCAGAACTGGTGTGTGTTTTTTATAGGGCAGGGCAGCTGTAACCAACACCTCCAATCTCATCTCATTGACTGGACTCCAGTTGGCTGACACGTCACTCCAATTAGCTCTTGGAGATGTCATTAGTCTAGGGGTTCACATACTTTTTCCACCTGCACTGTGAATGTTTACATGGTGTGTTCAATAAAAACATGGTAACATTTAACTCTTTGTGTGTTATTAGTTTAAGCAGACTGTGATTGTCTATTGCTGTGACTTAGATGAAGATCAGATCACATTTTATGACCAATTTGTGCAGAAATCCATATCATTCTAAAGGGTTCACATACTTTTTCTTGCAACTGTATATAAATGTACAGATTTATCTAAATCTTGCATCAGCTTTAAAGGGCTCTATATGCTTAAAGGGATTCTCTCACAATAAACATTTATCACCTATTTAAGAATAGGTGATAAATGTCTGATCGCTGGGAGACCCATCACTGATACCCCCATTCATCACTAGAATGGGGGTCCTTAGCCCACCATTCCTCCTCATTGCATGTCTGCTCTGAAGAAGACTTTAAGTGGGACAGTGGTCAAACATGCATGCTGCTGCCATAATTAAGGTCTATGGGACTGATGAAGGTAGCGGAGTCTGTCCACCCTAGAGACATTATATGCAGCATCAGCGGACATGCAGCTCATGACCCTGATTCTGGTGATCAGTGGCTGTCCCAGTGATCAGACATTTATCACCTGGTCTGTAGGTAGGTAATAAATGTATATTGTAGGACTTTAAGTATTTAAAGGAATTGTCTAGCACAATTTCAAATTTTTATTTATTTATTTTGGGGAGGGGGGGCAGAATGGGTTAAGAAAAAATAAGAGAGGTCACACCTACCCCACCAATTCCCCAAATGTCAGACAATTCCTGACCACTGCGGTAACCTAACTCAGCCAGGCTTGTCTTGCGTGTTGAGCAAGGATGAGGAAGTGCAGATCAGCGGGTACCTGGTAAGCATCAGCAGGGAAGCGGTAAAGCATTTTTTTTTATCATTCTGCTAGACAACCCTTTTAATATAACAGTCATTATAGATTTGAAAACCATAGTAAAAAGTACATGTGATTCTAGAGAGTGGAGTTGGCTTTAGAGAAGATATAGGAAACACAAATGCCTTTGAATAAAGCTGTTCTAACCAGATTCACACTACATTCAGAATCTACAAAGTTATGCAACCTTGTCATGTGCGTTTCGTTATTGCTGAAAAACTTTCCTTTGTGTCATTTGATTTTCTAGCTGTGGGATATAGACTCCAGTACAAAAATAGCCGACTTCAATGCACATTTAAGTTGGGTCCACTGTGTCAAATTTTTTCCAGAAGGGTCTTCGTTCTTGACGTCTTCAGATGACCAGACAGTGAAGGTATGTGAGGAAATGTTGGTTATTTTATGTTTATATAATCATGTGTAAAAGGAGAAAACATTTTAGAATAGTTTTTCTTGATTTACGGTATGTCATTATTTAAAGGGGTTATCAAAGAGCCTGAAAAAGATAGTAAACGGCCTGGCATATTAAGTTTATAAATAAAATAAATAAAAAAAAAAAAAAACGCCTGCATCTGCGCTGATCATCCCAGTTCTTGTTTTACTCCATCCCATTAATTCACACACTATGCCCGGCCATCCGCCATTTATTTTATTTTTTTCAGTTTCTCGGACAACCCCTTTAAATAACATTTTATTTCCAGATGACTTGCATGCAGATATATGTATGCATGTGGGGAAAAAAATATTCTAGTTCCAATAAGTTTGATGCTTCAAAATAAAGTAACAGATATTATTGGGATACTTAAAAAGCATTTTACCAAATGGGTGATAAATACGAAAGGGGTTGGCCCAAAAAAAACAGCAGCATGCAACATTTTTGTCAGTTTTTCTTTGAAGACTCATTTATTGAAATCAATGGGTCCCGAATTAAAACAGACACACTGGCATGCCATCCAGACGTCCATATACATCCATGTTTTGTAGAAGGGAAATTGGAACGTCCAGTGTGTTACTGGCTTTGGAATGATGATATCATGAGACTACTACGATGTTTCTTTGTTGAGACAAATCCTATAGAGCCTTTGTGCATTTATCAGGCTCCAAACAAACAAAAAAATGGTAGAAAATCAGCTGCTGGCAAGTAAGTGCCGTACAATTAGGTCACCTCTCTAAAAATATACTCCATTATACATTTCTCTTTTTTTTTTTCTTTCTTTTTTTTTTTAATAGCTTTGGGAAACAAATAAAGTGTGCAAGCCCTCAGGCACAATCCTGAAGAGTGAATTTGATGTGGTGTTTAGTGGAGATGAAGTGACTGTTTTGGCCCCTGACAAGGAAGATCGGTTACTGGTGAGTAGATTGTACAATAATATATATATAATATATATATATATATAATTTAGGAAATATAGTTAAATACAGTTTTAGGTAAGTACTTGGCACCTATGATTGCCATTAAGGGGACTGAGGGAGCTGCCTTTCCTTTGTCTAACCTCTTACATTGCTTGGTTTTCATGGATTGTGCCATCTGAGGGGTTAAACTGCTGGGCCTGGAGATATTTCCTATCCCATAAGTAAGAGCCGGGTGCCCACGACATCGCTGCGCTAAGAGGGTAAACATTGTTATATACTTAGTTTTTATTTTCAAGATCTTTGCATGTAATTAGTGAGTGGAAACATGCCATGAACATGATCAGGATAGGTTTTCAGTCTTTGGAGGTGAACAAGACTGTTTTCATTAACTGACAGCAAGCAGGAACTAAAGTGAACCTGTCTGCAGAGTTCTGGTCTACACTATGATGTTATACTGCTTGTAAAAGCCTTTTAGAAATACTCTTAACATACTCTTGACATCGATGCTACTTGTACACTCCAGTTATGTGCAGTCAAACAAAGAGCTCCATCCTCGGCTTTATCTGTATACTGCCCATATTTGGGGTACAACAAAGGATGATGACGGGTGCGCTGACACTCCCAATGAGCCGCAAATCCAAATGCAGTGTCCTGTGGGATCCAGCACGTGTGCAGATGAGGTTGTGGATGGTACACCTCGCTTCAGTGCATATGCCCAGAGGGTACAAGTAGTGTTGACATCGGACACCCCTGGATGTCGGTCATGTTTGATAGGACAGTGTGATTCCTCTTCCCTCCACCACCCATGACTATTTACATATAGAAAGTGCTGACGTATACATTTCTCGTACATTCCATTGGGGGACACAGACCATGGGTATAGCTTAGAGGTATTACTAGGAGGGACACTATGCAAAAAAAGAAGCTCCTCCTCCTCGGGCTATACCCCCAGGCACCTCCAGGAGGACTTCAGTCTTTGCTTAGTGTCCGATCAAGGAGGTTGACGCTTATTCTTCTCCCGTTTGTTATTTTTTTCTGTTTTCAGATGGGGACGCAGGTCAGCATTGCGCTTTCCTGGCCCCCGTGGAGTGTCTGCCATTGTCTTCTGACGTTTCCTGGCTACCTCCCATTCCCCCACAGAAGAAAAGTGGATCCAGGCTCAACCTGTCAACTCTGGCATCCCACCAGCTGCTGGGACACCTGCTGCCTACCCTCCACCAGAGCACTGTTCTTCTAGGTTGGAGTCAGAAGTCTGAAGAGGTGCATCCCTGCTGGTCCGGACATCGAGGGAGCATACTGAGCAGATAAGTATTGCCTGCTTCCACCTAGTAAGAGGCAGCGTGAGCGGCAGCATTCCTCCTCGGATGACTCCGCTTCTCCCCCCCGCCTTGAGGCATGCCCGGTTGACTCTCCCTCTCTCAGGGAGCGCAAATCCGAAGGGGAATTGTCCGGATCGGACGAAGTCACGGAGCGGGAACCCCTGCCTAAGCTTTCCACCATGGTAACCGAATTGGTGGCGGCTGTCCGTGACACTTTTAATATCCAGGGGGATTCTCCTCCCTCCACTAGTCGGGAGTTCTCCCTTTTTCCACCCAAAAAAACGGTGTCCGCTGTGTTCCCCGTTCATGAGGAATTCACCGCGGTCATATCAAAGGCCTGGGACCGCCCTAATCAGTAATTTTCGGCCACCAAGCGCATGGATACGCTTTACCCTTTTCCCTCTAACACAGTGGAAAAGTGGACTTCTTCCCCTAAGGTAGATCCTCCGGTGGCCAGGTTAGCCAAGAACACGGCCCTTCCTGTCCTAGACGATTCCTCTCTGCAGGATGCGGTGGACAGACGTCTGGATTTGCTTTCCAAGTCCATCTTCTCTCTGGCAGGCGCTTCCCTGCGACCGGCCTTTGCGTCGGCTTGGGTCGCCAGAGCCCTTACGGCGTGGTTGCAGCGCCACCACCAGGATCTGACGGAGCAGGACGCCCCTGCAGACACTCTGGATTTTATCCTCCAAATGTCTCAGGCTTCTAAATATCTCTGTGAGGCTTCGATGGACATCGACTCCCTCTTTGCCCGTATTTCGGCCCTCTCGGTCATTCAGCGCAGGGAGGTCTGGTTAAAGGTGTGGGATGCTGATGCTTCATCCAAGCGTTCCCTCGCTAACCTTCCCTTTGAAGGGTCCAGGCTCTTTGGGGCCCAGTTGGACGAGTTCATTTCTGCCGCAACGGGGGGCAAGAGTACTCATCTGCCTCAACCCACGACCAAACGCCCTTTTCGATCTCGGGCTTCAGGTTTCCGAGTCCAGTCCTTTAGTCGCTTCTTCACTGCCAGGACGTCGTCGTCCTCGTCTGCTGGGGGATCCCAGGACTCCCGCAAGAAGCCTTTCTTCAAGCCCCAGCCCTCTTGGCGACCACAGGCGCAGTCAGCCCGTCCTCCTGCTCCCAAGCAGCCCTCCGCATGAAGGGGTGCCCCCACCCCTCGTGGTGGGGGGCCGTCTGCTCTCCTTTCAACAGGTTTGGAGGGCTCACGTTCAAGACGCCTGGGCTCTGCAAATTGTGACGTCCGGTTACAAGTTGAAGTTCGCGTCCAGTCCGCCGGAACGTTTTTTCCCTTCTCGCGTTCCGGGGGATCCGTCCAGGGCCTTGGACCTCCTTTTTGCGGTCTCTTCTATTCTGGACCGTGGTGTCATTTCCCCCATTCCCCCGGAAGAACAAGGGACAGGTTTCTACTCAAACCTGTTCGTTGTTCCAAAGAAGGCGGGGTCGGTGCGTCCGATCCTGGATCTGAAACTTCTCAACAAGTTTCTACGGGTGCGGAAGTTTTGCATGGAGTCCCTCCGCTCAGTTATTGTTTCTCTGCTTCCAGGAGAATTTCTCGCGTCTGTGGACATTCAAGACGCCTACTTACACGTCCCTATTGCAGAGTCTCACCATCGCTTTCTGCGTTTTGCCATCTGGGGTCGTCATTACCAGTTTGTCGCCCTGCCTTTTGGGTTGGCGACTGCCTCTCGAGTTTTTACCAAGATTCTGGCGCCTCTCATGGCGCCTCTTCGCACCAGGGGCATCTCTTTGTTGCCCTACCTGGACGACATCTTGATAAAAGCCCCGTCTCTTCCACAGGCCGATGACAGCGTCCGAATCACTGTTCAATCCCTAGAACGGTTCGGTTGGCTGATCAATCTCCCCAAGTCCTCTCTGCGCCCCTCCCAGAGACTCTCTTTCCTGGGGATGGTCTTGGACACCTCGATTTCTCGGGTGTTTCTTCCGGATTCCAAGTCCTCCCAGATTCGACTGGCAGTGTCGCTCCTTCTACGATCTCCGCGTTCCACCATTCGGGAGTGCATGCGGGTTCTGGGACTTATGGTCGCCTCCTTCGAGGCGATTCCGTATGCCCAATTCCACACTCGACCACTACAACAGATGATCCTTGCCCTCTGGGACAAGACCTCTCGGGGTCTGGACGCTCCCGTCCGCCTGTCCCGGCAAGTTCGGGCGTCTCTCCCTTGGTGGCAGTCCTCCCTGAACCTATCATCAGGAAGGTCCTTCCTTCCATTCTCCTGGACGATAGTCGCCACCGATGCCAGCCTCATCGGTTGGGGAGGCGTTCTCCGGAACCTCACAGTTCAGGGGGTCTGGTCGACGGAGGAATCCCGTCTACCGGGACTCCTCTCCTTGCATCTCGCCCGGTGCGTGTTCAGTTGGACAATGCCACGGCTGTGGCTTACGTCAATCAGGGCGGAACCAGCAGTCGGGCAGTGATGCGGGAAGTGGCGAGGATCCTCCTATGGGCGGAGTCTCATGTTCCAGTATTATCGGCAGTGTACATTCCAGGAGTCGACAACTGGACGGCGTATTTTCTGAGTCGCACCAAGGTGGATCCGGGAGAGTGGTCTCTACATCCGGAGGTGTTCGAGGACATCTGCCACCGATGGGGCCCTCCAGACGTGGATTTAATGGCGTCCCGGCTCAACAACAAGGTGCCGGTGTTTCTAGCCCGCGCTCGAGACCCGCGGGCGTACGGAGTAGACGCGCTGGTATCTCCATGGCAGCGATTCAGCCTCCTCTATGTCTTCCCTCCACTTCCTCTGTTGCCGAAGGTGCTGCGCAAGATCGAGGCGGAGGGGACACCGACCATTCTCATCGCCCCGGATTGGCCTCGCCGCGCCTGGTTCTCCAACGTTGCTCGAATGCTGGCGGACGTTCCGTGGCCTCTTCCCGACAGAGAGGATCTCCTGTCTCAGGGACCGCTCTTCCACCAGAATTCACGGCAGCTGCGTTTTAACGGCGTGGCTATTGAGACCTCCATCCTGAGGAAGAGGGGGTTCTCTGATGCGGTGGTGAGAACCATGATCAGGGCTCGGAAACCGGCTTCTTCACGGATCTATTATCGCACCTGGAGGGCCTATCTGACCTTTTGTGAGAAATCGGGTTTTCCGCCCCTTCGTTTCTCTGTCCCAGTGGTGCTGTCTTTTCTCCAGTCCGGCCTCGAGGTGGGGCTGTCGCTCAGTTCTTTGAAGGGTCAGGTTTCGGCCCTGGCTGTCTTTTTTCAAAGGTCCATTGCCTTTTTGGGACCTGTGAGAACCTTCCTGCAGGGGGTGGCGCATTCGGTTCCTCCGTATGTTCTTTCCTTGCCCCCCTGGGATCTCAACTTGGTCCTGCGCGCCCTTCAGGCGGCGCCTTTTGAGCCTCTGAGGGAGTTCTCGCTGGTCTTACTCACCTGGAAGGTAGTTTTTCTGGTGGCCATAACCTCCATCAGGCGGGTTTCGGAGCTGGCCGCGCTTTCCTGCCATGAGCCTTTTCTGATTTTTCACCAGGATAAGGTGGTGCTCCGGCCGGTTCCTTCTTTTTTGCCCAAGGTGGTTTCTCCCTTCCACCTTAACGAGGATCTTGACCTGCCCTCTTTTTGTCCTTCTCCGGTGAACCCCAAGGAACCTGCTCTCCACTCCCATGACGTCGTCAGGGCCCTGAAGGTGTATCTGGGGGCTACCGCCTCCTTCCGTCGTTCGGTCTCCCTCTTTGTGATTCCCGAGGGGCCTCGTAAGGGTCTGGCGGCTTCCAAGGTCACTGTGGCGCGGTGGATCCGTTCCGCTATTGCTGCGGCCTATCGCGCTCGTGGCCAGGTTTCCCTGTCTCGGATTACCGCTCACTCCACAAGGGCAGTGGGAGCTTCCTGGGCTAGACGCAATCGCGCCTCCGCCTCCCAGTTGTGTAAGGCTGCCACTTGGTCGTCCTTACATACTTTCACGAAGTTCTATCAGTTGCACTCGCTGGCCTCGGCTGATGCTGTCCTTGGGCGCAGGGTATTGCAGGCTTTGGTTCCTGTTTGACTGCTGGACGTTTCTTCTCCTGGCGGTGTTGGATTTTCCCACCCCATGGACTGCTTTTGGACGTCCCATGGTCTGTGTCCCCCAATGGAATGTACGAGAAAAGGAGATTTTTTTGTGAAACTCACCTGTAAAATCTTTTTCTCGTCTTTTCCATTGGGGGACACAGCTCCCGCCCCTTTTTTCATTTACGCCTCATGGTGTGCTGATGTGATGGTTTCCATTGTGTTTTTTCTTTTTTCCATTCTCCTTCTCCTACTGCTTTTGCAACGACTGAAGTCCTCCTGGAGGTGCCTGGGGGTATAGCCCGAGGAGGAGGAGCTTCTTTTTTTGCATAGTGTCCCTCCTAGTAATACCTCTAAGCTATACCCATGGTCTGTGTCCCCCAATGGAAAAGACGAGAAAAAGATTTTACAGGTGAGTTTCACAAAAAATCTCCTTTTAATTGAATTCTTCTCCCTTATTAACAATTGTAACATATTGTCACGGTACCTTCTGTGACAGAGGTTAGAAGATCAGAGAGACTGACTGCCCGTGAGGTTAACTGACAGTCTCTTGATTCTCAGTGTTGTTGTTTGGTAATGACCACACCTTGTCAGGTGCAGCCCGTGGTCATTATTGAATTCCCTACTTAGTTTGGTCTCACACTTCATACCATGCGGTTGATATTTTCTGCTTGGATTTGGAAGAGTTGTTGTGTGGACCTTACCAGGGAGACGCTGGTTCATTCACCTGGGAAGGAACCAGTACTCTCATCCCCTGCCACTACCTAGGGCATTTCAGGGCTCCTAGGGTCTAGGTTCCAGCGTATGTATTTTCCCACCTCCAGGGTCTATACATACTATACAGGGTCTATACATACTGACAGGAGTCAGGGCCAGGTTTAGGGGCTTCCTAGGAGGTGACCTTTTCCCTCTCCCTAGCCTTTTAGGCCTAGTTCTGTGTCCCTCCCCTGTATTCTTGACACATATCTAGAAAGATACTTGCAAGCAGTTCAGTATAATGGTGTCAGTTTAATGACTGAAAATCCTGGTGACAAGTTCCCTTTCAAAACACAGTGGGTTGCATAGCATTAAATAATTAAAATTTACAGAAAAACCCTATTAATTATTGTATTTTTCTGTTTGTTATTATTGGCAGCTTATTTCAGCATAAATATTTTAGCACTGAAGTATTTATTAAAGAGGACCTTTCATGGGTCCAAACATTATAAACTAAGTATCAGGATACATAGGGTATAGTGCAGGGATCTAACTGCCCTTACAATTTTTTTCCGGGTGCGCCGCTCCGTTCGCCAGCTGTGGCCCCCATTGTATTCTTCCGCCTGGTATGGTAATTTTAGCATCGGAACAATGAGGAGGGTACCTTCTTCCTCGCTGTGACGCTCTCCGCTGCGATTGGACAGCGCTACAGCCAGGGGAGAAGGAGACGCCCACGGAGAAAGACTCAGTCCCCTCCTCATTGTTCCGATGCTAAAATTGGCATACCAGGCGGGAAAATACAATGGGGGCCACAGCGGGCGAACGGAGCGGCGCCCAGGAAAAATAGTAAGTGCAGTTAGATCCCTACATATCCTTATACTTAGTTTATAATGTCTGGACCCATGAAAGGTCCTCTTTAAAGAAAAATTAGATTTTTATATTTTTTTTCTCCCCAAAGATGCGTGTTGTTATTTTATGTAGACCACAATGAATATGTGAAATTCTCTTATATGTATGTTCAAAAAACAATGCTAATTATACTAGTGTATTTGCCATTTATTTTAGACTTGTTAGGGACTAGAAAATGACTTTTTTTTTTCACCTTTCGCAAACAAGGCATTTGTAGAACACCATTCTTGCACATGTTTTATGCTAGGTTCACACAGCAAAATCTGCAGCAGATGCAGATCAGTAGCTTAAAACAGGTTGTTATTGGTGGTTATGTTATAATTAGCTGGTGTTTTTAGAGGAGTATTGTTGTTTAGATAACACAATCTGTGTTTTTTGGGGATAAATGGATGCAAAACTGTAGTACCCTAAGCTTTTCCATCCTGCACAGTACAGCAAAAAGTATATCTTAAAACATTTTTTTTTTTTTTTTTTTTACAATGGGACCTTTGGTGACAGACGTCTCTGAATGACATCCGTTGTCCATTTAATGTACCGGTATGTTTTATAGGGCAGATTTATCATAGCCTCATCAAAAATTAGGCACAGCTTCCGGCAGTCTATGCGCCTCAAGTGAAATCTACAACCATAGATTTCTTCTACACAAAACAAAACTACTAAACAAACTACAAAACTGCCATAGAAGACAATAAATGATAGATTTGGCCCATTGTGTATATGTTAAATTTGTGTCAAAAACGTGATGTGAACACAGAAAGGTGAGAGATGAAAGGGCTGCTATTTGTGGTGTTTTTAGAGGAGTATTTAAAGTGTTTGGATGAATTTTTTTCTACTTCCACACTGATGTCTATGGAAAGCCACTAACAAATCTGCTTCAAAAAAGTAACCTGTCACTACATTTTTAAAATCATCTGCTAAAAAGAAAAATTCCACTATGTGCTCACAGCAGAGCTTGTTACATTGAAGTCAATGGGAAGCTGTTGATGGCGTTTTTAACGTGGATTATGCGACAAAAAAAAATGCTGTTTTCCACTGCTGAATCAGTGGCTGATTTTGTCTATGTGAACATAGCCTTACTCTGTCATGAGTTCAATTTTAGTTGTGTTAATCCTCTAGTTAAAGGGGTATTCCCATCTCAGACAATGGGGGTATATTGTTAGGATATCCCCCATCATCCTTTAAATCCACGGAGGGCGCATGCTTGGTGCGCCCTCCGTGAATTTAAAGGATTCTTTTACGAGATGGGTGCGGGTCCCAGAGGTGGGACCCGCAACTATCAGACAATGGAGGCATATACTAACAATATACCCCCATTGTCTGAGATAACACAACCCCTTTTAGCTATGCCTGCGCCACTAACTGCGGATAATGGCTGTGTTAAACAGCTGGCACCCCACCCTAATGGCTGGGATTGGATAACTCCAGTCCTTTTAACCCCTTAGATGCCATGATCAATGTTAACTACAGCATCTAAGTGGTTAGAGAGCATAGGTTGCTTACAATCACAGGGTGCCGAGGGGTTGCCATGGCAGCCTGGGGCCTATCAATGGCCTCCAGCCATTCTATGTACGCCTTCCCTTGGCATCCAGTCAGATTCACTGTATCTGACATAATCCGTTCAAGTCTACTACTGGGACTTGGGGGGGGGGGGGGGGGGGGGGGGGGGGGAAGGAGGATATTTTTTTATAAACATGTACAAGAATAAGAATAAAAAATCATCCATAATTGTCATGAAAGCATCCATATTGACCCTTTCAATAAAATGATTACATTATTTATTCTGTGCAGTGCGTGTCAAAAATGCTTTCACATTTCTTTTGACAGAAAAGTTAAAAAGGCCTTTGAATGCGGCGAGACACATACAAAGATATTTTCTAAACTCTTTCAAGAGTCTTTATTGAGCAAAAGTAGAAAAACGTTAAAAAAAAATACTGACTGTACTGGCCTCAGAATTTATAATTTCATTTACACTGCACAATGAACACCATAAAACAGTGGTGGAATTGCTGTGTTGTTTCACGCTGTCACCCTAGAAACTCAACGTTGTACATTAGATGTACCCCAAAAATACAATTACAACAAGCCCTAATATGGTTATGTCGACAGAATTTTTTTAAAATATATGACTTTTTTTAAGGTCCATTTTAAATCTGGTCAGGGCAGTGCAGTACCTAAAGGCCTATTGAGCACTCCTGTACGCTGCTACAGCCGGTGACGTGTCCCCAAACAGCACATCACTGCTGAGTCACATGATACTTGGGGACAATCCACCTCTGAGGCCAGTGAATATGTTGGTGGCAACACATGCTCGTTCCCTCTCCAACGAAATCCTGTTACATTATATTTTTCTTCTCTTGTTTTGTCAGTTAATTAATGGAAAGACTGGAGATCTGGTTTGCCAGAGCAGCAGACAGGACTTTTTATTAACATGCTGCTGCCTGCGCCATGATCAACAATTAGCAGCTGTTGGTGGAGAAGATGGAAGTGTCCAGGTATGTCTCGTATCTTTCTTCAGTTAGATTGTTATATAGTGTATGTAGATCTCCTCTATACATAAAGGCCCTTTTATGTGAGCCAACTTTGCATTATCGGGTGTGAACCATTTGTTCCTGATAATTGTCTGCTTGTCAGAGTCCAGCAAAAAGTATATCTTAAAACAGATTATGTTGGTTTTTTTTTTGCAATGGGACCCTTTGGTGACTGACGTCTCTGAATGGCATCCGTCGTCCATTTATTGTATGTTTTATAGGGCAGATTTATCATAGCCTGGCGGTGTACACCTCGTCATAAATTAGGCACAGCTTCCGGTAATCTGTGCCCCTCAAGTGAAATCTACGACCATAGATTTCTTCTAACTACAAACCAAACTACAAAACTGCCATAGAAGACGACAAATGATAGATTTGGCCCATTGTGTATATGTTAAACTTGTGACAAAAACGTGATGTGAACACAGAAAGGTGAGAGATGAAAGGGCTGCTATTTGTGGAATGGTTGAGCAGTTCCGATAAGAGAAGGCATTACCTAGCACGCTCAAGTACGTGATTCACTTTTATAAAATGTCAGTCCCCATGTTTCAAGAGACATTTATTGTATGTGAAATCAGAAGCACATACTCCAGTCTGTTTTACAAGTTCGCTGTCCTTTCTGTCAACTTTATGAGCAAGCGCTGACTCACGCATATAACTGCTTCTGATCTTTTACTAACATATAAAACGGGCTATGTGTGGAGTCTGCCAGTTGTGGACAGCGTGCACGCATTGAGCCTTACCAATGTACCTAATGGCTTTGTTCTCTGTAAAAGAGTCCAGTCCTATTTAGGTTAGAATCTCAAAGCTATAATTACTGCTTTTTATACATTAAAACCAGTGGTGTGCCCACTTGCAATGCAGACCACAGGACTAGCGATGAGTGAACCTGTGGTTTCAAGGTTCGGGTTATCTAAGCATTCCGTTCTCTACCACGCACCATAACTTATGGTCCGTGTTAGCGGAATCCATAACGGAATTCTTAGGTAACCCGAACCTTGTACGCCGAACTTGAAACCACAAGTTCTCTCAACACTACACATGACTGCTATGGACTTGTGGTGACTGGGTGGACACAGGGTTAGTCCCCACTAAGAGGAGCTCACATTCAGCTCCCCTCTAGCTGCATATGCAATATGCTCCCCCTAATGGTGGTGTGGGAGAAAGGATTATATCATGTTTGTGTGAAGAGGAGATGTAGAGCTGTATAATTATTATTAAGAAAATAATAGTATATTTGGTTGACATCTCGGTGGGGAGAGGGGACCATTTTGAGTTTCCTTACATAGACTTGTGATTTCTATGTATGCCCCTGGATGAAATCCGTTATGTATGTCCATTATTTCATCATGTGCCTGGTTCATTACAAAGCAAATCAGGCTGTAGTATTATAACACAATGTACTTTTTCATTAAGGCTCCATTCACACGTCCGCAATTCTGTTCCGCATTTTGTGGAACGGAATTGCAGGCCCATTCATTTCTATGGGGCCGCACAATGTGCTGCCCGGAGCCGGAATTGCGGACCCGCACTTCCGGGTCTGCAATTCCGTTCCCGAAAAAAATAGAACATGTCCTATTCTTGTCCGCAATTGCGGACAAGAATAGGACATGTTCTATTAGTGCCGGCAAAATGCGGAACGCACATTGCCGGTGTCTGTGTTTTGCGGATCCGCAAAACACTTACGGACGTGTGAATGGACCCTAAAAAGATGTTCTGGCAGTGACATGTTATGAAGGAACTCTTAAGAGGCATTGCTAGCTCACAGGATGCATATGTACTACTA
Organism: Bufo bufo; assembly: GCF_905171765.1. NCBI lineage: Eukaryota > Metazoa > Chordata > Amphibia > Anura > Bufonidae > Bufo > Bufo bufo. The sequence goes on along the minus strand of NC_053389.1, from coordinate 438,003,754 downwards.
TGTCAGAGTTCATACATTAATGTCTTCCCCTCATCCAAATGTGCAAAGTGGCATGCCTATGGGACAAATGTACACAAAGAAATGCAGGGGGAGGCACAGGGATGTGTCTGTATACCTTTATGTACTTCTATGATAGGTGGACAAATCCAGTTCTTCCTAGCCTCCAAAATGTCCGACCATAGTTGCAACTTTCTAACCTCACAAACTGCTGCTCTAACCAGCGAAATCCCATGCAGAATGTGAAAATGATAGAAATATGGAGGACACACCTAAGCTTGTGTACAAATCTGCTTTGGCTCATGTACAGTAGCATTTATATGACACAGCAGATAACCTCTCTGTCCTGCTATCTACCTGCAGCAGGATATGCCGATACCTGACCATTAAAAACGGGCACTTGTAAAGCTTGTGGAATTGTCTGCACGCTTACTGGTTGCATCACTTCAGAGTCAGGCTAGCGGAAAGGTCTGCCACTGCCTGCCCACTGCTGGGTTCTGAGTTCATCCCAATTAGAAGACAAAGGCTTTCTAGAACTGTACGAAATCAACTCTGCTGGAACAAATTCCCTCTGCCAGGCGGGTGTCACGGCGTCACACTGCTTCATTTTATTCTGAAACATCTGGTAAAATTTAAATAATGTCAGTGGAATGGAAACTTGAGACAGGACAATGGGCACCCGCTTTGAAAATATACGCTCTTTTTCTTGCAGTGGTTCTTAATTCCCTTTAAAGCCCTTGGTTTTATAACTCGGCATGGGGGCATTTCTCCTGCCATAATCTTCCATTTTCAATAACCAATTTGTTCTTTCTGCTTGAATAATAGAATGTGTATTTAAAGGATAATGTTACTGAAATAGGTGCAGAGCTATTTCTAGGAAACAGCAAAACAAGGTAGATGGATGTGAATGTCACATTAAACTTTGTTCCTTAAGTCCTTCCTCTAATTCTATTCATCTCATTAACCCCCCAGTTACTGCATTATTTCAGTGAATACTTTCATATATTTAGTAAGTGGCATAAGTCAATTACACTCCTCATACCTCACACATAGTAGTAATCCTGTATTATTGGTCCTTTTATTGCTTGAACCCATTTCTGTAAAATATTTGTCATATTTTCCCCTGAAATATTTGTTATTGGGAAGCTTTGCATTAATTACTGTCTATTGGCTGTAGGTTTTTGATTTGGTCACTGGCAAGTTTTTGAAGCACTCACAGGGTCACAGCGGAACGGTCCAGCATTGCCAGTTCACCCTCGATGGGGAGTGGCTGGTATCAAGCTCTGATGACTCAACAATCCAGGTAAGTGCTTTACTCCTCATTTTACAACTAGACTTTTATATTACAGTATGGTTTATAATCCATGTATCCGAAACAGAAACCCATTAAAAATGGCATGATTACTGTACACTCTCTCCCTGCAAAGCACCACATCATTATAGCTTTCATCATGTTATATTGCCTATAGCAGTGATGGCAAACCTTTTACAGACCGAGTGCCCAAACAGCAACCCAAAACCCACTTATTTATTGCAAGGTGCCAACACGGCAATTTAACCTGAATACTACAGTCCAGTATAGTATTACTTCCATGTACTTTATCATTCAGCTATAATAGCCTGCCTACATTCAGTGCACTGCCTGTGCTGTACATAGTGCACCCTGCGCTGATGAATGGCAGGAAGAGTCTAAGGCATATTGGTACACCATAGACTTTCCAGGGTGCGGGTGCCCACAGAGAGAGCTCTGAGTACCGCCTCTGGCACCCGTGCCATAGGTTCGACACCACTGGCCTATAGTGTCAGAAAGTAGTAGTCCCCAAATCATTTTTGTTCAGTGGTACTTACTACATGTAAAAGAAAGAAGATATTGCACTACGATCAACAGTTGGTGAGCAGACCAGGTAAAAAGGGGAAAAATCTGGTAGACCCTTTATAGAAAAATGCACACACAATGCTGCTCAAAGTGACATGTAAAAGTATGTGCAAAGTACAATTCTGTAGAGTAGAGTGCAGTATGTTATGGGACTTGTAAATCCACAATAATAAAAACAAATCTCACCATTTCCGCCTTTAAAGGTGTGTTCTAGGGGAATCATTTTATTCAAAAAAAGGGGATGGCTTAGAACAAAAAATACCCTATTACTCCCTGCTTGCGGCCCATCTAACAGTTCTCTGGTCCCCGCTGCTCTCGATTTCATGCTCCTGTGCTCAACACATAGGAAATGGCTTGAACTGAACACTGAACCAATCCACTGACTGAGGCATGTCACTGCCGCAGTAAGTGATTGGCTGAGTCCAAGCCATTTCCTGTGTGTCGACCCCAGAAGTTTAGAGCAGTGGAGATCGGGCCCATTTTGTCTCCCATTCTAATTAAAACTGAAAGATATGTAAAGAAATCATCTAGATGTAAGACCATTGGCTGACGAAAACCCTTCCCCATTCTGAATAAGTTCATAACAATAATTCTTGTTTATGCTTTTATCATTTCTAGATGGTGGTCCCTTGAAGAGATTGTCCGAGATAAGCCCCCAAATGGTGTAAAATAAAAAATGATGTTATACCTACCTCTCTCTCCAGCGCCGTTCTCTGTGTAACCAGTCCAATCAAATGACATCAGTAATGTGCTGGTATGCTGTCAGCAGTAGTAATTGGCTGCAGCGGTGACATGCTGTACACCTGCACATTAGTGTTGCGCGAACTTGTGTTTTCAAGTTCAGCGTACAAGGTTCGGGTTATCTGAGAGATCCGTTATGGATTCCACTACCACGGACCATAACTTATGGTCCATGGTAGCGGAATCCATAACGGAATTTTTAGATAACCCGAACCTTGTACAACGAACCTGAAAACACAAGTTCGCTCATCCCTTCTGCACATCGCTGCAGTTTGGAAACAAGCAGAGGCAAGGATATCGGACCGGGCAACACAGAAAACAGAGCTGGAGAAAGAGCTAAGTGTAACATCATTTTTTATGTTAGACTATTCAGGGGCTTGTCTGAGACTTTTAATTATCAGCACACTGATAGTTACACTACTATTTATTACTCTTCTTCCATCTGCTGCATGCTCCCAATTTGCTACATTAATTTGCTTGAATTGCAAGAAAGTTTATAATGGAAAGGAGGAGACTCTGAACTGCCATGGTCAAGCGATATATTGAAAAACATTTCCTTTTAAATATGCCTTCTCAGAACATTATATACTATGTCGATATGTGTTTTTACATTTTTAATTCCACTTCATGATTATACATTCTAAATTGAAACCCTGTACTATATATCTTAGTGATCATAGTGGGTACTACAGGGTAACCAATAACATGGTATCCTGCCAAGCAGATTACTATACCTACAAGTAAGGGTGCATTCACACGACCGTAAGTGTTTTGCAGTCCACAAATTGCGGATCCGCAAAACACGGATACCGGCCTTGTGCGTTCTGCATTTTGCGGACCGTACATGGCCAGCGCTATCTAGAGAATGCCTATTCTTGTTCGCAACCACGGACAAGAATAGGACAAGCTCCATGTTTTTGGCGGGCCCGCGAACAGAACAACGGATGCGGACAGCACACGGTCTGCTGTCCGCATCTTTTGCGGCCCCATTGAAATGAATGGGTCCGCACCCAGGACAATCCCTGTACAGTGCTAAGGAATATGTAAGTGCTGTATAATGAAATAAATAAATTATAATGTGATCTAAATCAGGTCTGGAACTGGTCATCTGGAAATAGCTTTTTACTACAAGGACACAACGAAGCTGTGAGGTGCTTCAAAATTCTTGAGAATGCCAAGCTCCTGTCCTGGTCATTTGATGGGACTGTGATGGTAAGACATGCTTAACGTCTCATAATTGAATAGGAAAGAAAATATGCAGACATTTTCTGGCTTTATTTCTTCTTTCATTGCCCATGTTATGTCAAATGTGTTTTAATACGTTGACTGAGGGGTGATGTGGTAGTATTTTATTGCAGCTTCAGTATATCAGACCATTAAATATCTTACATTATTTTCTTTATCATTTTGCTTTGTCATACCAAAATGGAATGGAGCAAATCAGGTTTGATAAAGGTGCACTACTACCCAAAATATAGAGGATAACAAAACTGATCCCCTGGAGGTAAAGAATCTGGATATTTACATACTGTAGAACTTGCAGTAGATTACCTTTCATGGGTCCAGACATTATAAAATACCATAAGTAGCACGTCATGTAAGGCATAAAGCAGGGATCTAACAGCGCTTACTACTTTTCCTGGGCGCCGCTGCATTCGCCCGCTGTGCCCCTGTTGAATTCTCCCGCCTGGTATGCTAATTAATAGCATCGGAACAGGGAGGGGGAAACGGCAGGATTTCCCAATGGGCGTCTCCTTCTCCCTGGCTGTAGCGAGGTCCAATCACAAAGGTGACCGTCACAGCCAGGGAGAAGGTGAGTATTTATTAATTTTTTCTCCCTGGCTGTGACGCTCTCTGGGTTCAGACACCACACCAAGAAGGGTTAAGTACCTTCTTGGCGCGGTCACAGCTTTAAACCGCCGGCCCACAAACGGCAGTGCTGCCTCCCATTGAAAACAATGAGAGGCAGACATCATGAATCCGCCGCTGGAATTTTGGCATGGCATCCAAATTTCGACTGTGAACGGTCCCTAAGCCACCCTCCTTTGGCTAAAACACAAATGTAGTGCAGATTACCTACATCGGGTTTTTAGTGCAAATTGCAAAGGTATACTGTTGCGCATGACTAATAAATTACCTCCATTATTTCTTCCAGTTTTTGTTTTAGCCAGTTTTCTTACATTGTGTGAAGGCATCCCAAGTATGACCAGTGGTGACTTAGCGGAGTTTGATGATTTTTCAGATTCTATAACTTATGTCACTTGCTTCTTAGCAGATTGCTTCACAATCTGTGCATATTATCCAAGTTATTAAATGTTTTAGGTATGGGACCTTCAGAATGGACGAAAAGAAGATGTACTTCAGTGTCACAATGGTGCTGTCCTGTCTTGTGATGTTTCATCTGACTCACTGAAATTTTCAACTACTTCAGCTGATAAGAGTGCCAAGGTACAGTATGGAGTATAGACAGTCTGTGTTCACTGCAGATGGAGCCATGGTGTTGTACAGAGAGAGATAATATACAGTATATGTGGGTACACCACAAGTCACTTCCCCTTTACAAGCCACACCACTTTTTACAGGCCACATTTAGGATCATAAAGAGGATTGCCTATTGTGTTCTTAGGCTACTTTCACACTTGCGGCAGAGTGATCCGGTAAGCAGTTCCGTTACCGGAACTGCTTGCCGGATCAGGCAATCTGCATGCAAACGGACAGCATTTGTAGACGGCTGAGAAATGCATTGCAAGAACAGATCCGTCTCTCCGTTTCTCATACTTACAAACGGATCCGTTTCTCTATTTTTTTGGGGGGACGGAGAGAATACTGCAGCATGTGGATTTGCCATAAATGTCGAGATGGGAACACCCCTGCATGTTCTTTCCTTTGGCCTCCTTTACCTATCTTAAAGGGGTTCTGCACTTTGTTTAAACTGATGATCCAGAGGATAGATCATCAGTTTAAACAAAGTGCAGAACCCTTTTAAAGAAGGCTAATGCTGTATATATAAACATATATACAGTGGCTGCTGGAAAGCAGCATGTTATACCTGGCAGATCCGTTTCAACAGCACACATTTGTATTCAAATTTCCACAGATTTCCAAGGAAACAGACAGCTGTCTCACTCTTTCCTGTTGACAGACGTGATCCAATAGCTTAGCTCTGACTGTAATTTCCATCTGTGCTTCCACAATGCACTGCTTCTTAGTAACAGGAGATCAGCAGAATTCTGGGTTTGGCTTAAAGGGTTTCTGTCAGAAATACCTAAATTAAACTGGCTGACCTAACTAGCCTATTCCTAGTTTTATCCATGCCCCCATTGCTCCATAAATGTAACTTTTATAATATGCAATCTAGCCTCTAGGAGGGAGGGGGGGGGGGGGGGTGTTCCTGCTCCTAGAGGCTCTGTTCTTCCACCTCTGTCACCTCCCTCCAAGTCTTGATTGACAGGGCCAGGCAGCATTCGCATCCTCCTGCCGACCCTAAGTGCATGGTAAATTTCACTCCTGCGCCGTGCCGTTTAGTATTCGGCGCAGGCATAGTGAAGGAAGAACGCTCACTGGCTGCCGACTTCCTTACTGTGCCACCACTGAATATTGAACGGTGCGGCGCAGGCGCGAGATTTACCATGCACTCAGGGCCGGCAGGAGGATGCGAACACTGCCTTGCCCTGTCAATCAAGACTTGGAGGGAGGTGACAGAGGTGAGAGAACGGAGCCTCTAGAAGCAGTAACAACACCCCCGCTCCCCCCCCTGCTCCTAGAGGCTAATTTGCATATTATAAAAGTTACATTTATGGAGTTTTCTCCTGTCTTCTTCTTTGATGACCTGGGAGGAAAAGGACCTTTGGTGATGTCACTGCGCTCATCACATGGTCCATCACCCGATCCATCACATGGTCCATCACCATGGTGATGGACCATGTGATGAGCGCAGTGACGTCATCAAAGGTCCTTTAGCCAGGTCCTGAAGAAAGAAGAGGAGATCCACTACGCGACCAAGTGGATGGGGTGAGTTACGGTACATTTGTTTATTATTTTTAACCCCTCTATGGACATTTTACTAAGCATTCTGTATTAGGAATGCTATTATTTTCCCTTATAAGCACGTTATAAGGGAAAATAATAAAATCTACAGAACACCTAACCCAAACCTGAACTTCTGTGAAGTCCGGGTTCGGGTCTGGGTATCAGATATGCCGATTTTTCTCACGCGCGTGCAAAACGCATTAAAACGCTTTGCACTCGCGGGGAAAAATCTTGCATTTTCCCGCACGTCACCCGCAACACCCGTGTGAACCCAGCCAAAGAGTGGCAAACATATGTGAACCTTTGCTTTTGGTATCCCCTCTTTTGGCATAAGTTGCTTACAAGGGGTGCCTATGGATACATCCAGGGCATGCATTGAATGTGAAAGTTCAACAAAACAATTTTACGAAATATGCCTTCTAATTAAAAAAGAAAGTTAGGCCAGGCCACTACTCCATGCCATGTTCACTGTTAGAAATTTGCCCCATCATATGCTAACCTTTTCATGGGTCACTTTGAGGATAAGATGGGGCTTCTCTCACATCCCAATATTCGATTATACAAACGGTATATAGATGACATTATCTTCATCTGGGATGGTGATGCAGGAGATCTATGCACTTTCGTGGAAACACTAAATAAAAACAGCTGGAATCTCTCATTCTCTTTTGAGTACAGCCAGAGAGAAATAACCTTCCTGGATCTTCACTTGAGTACAAAGGATAACTGCATCACGACCAGAACACACTTTAAGCAGGTCGACACTAACAGCTATCTCGACTATAAGAGCTGTCATCATTACCGTTGGAAAAATAATATTCCATACGGTCAAATGCGTAGAATACAGAGGAATTGTTCCGATAAAAAAACACTACAGGGACAACTGGAGACGATAGGGAAGAGATTTCTGGAAAAGGGCTACCCTAAAGGCCTTATTGCAGATTCAAAAAGACGGACCCTTGAGACCAGAAAAGAGCCTGTCCCCACAACCAATATAGATGGAGGAAAGAAATCCACACAATTTCCTTTGAATTTTATCACTCGATACAATTCACAACACCATGCCATCAAAAACACCTTCATGAAACATTGGCCGATCTTGTTAAAAGATCCGATCATTGGCAAAAGTATCCCTCAGGCCCCTATATTGACATTTCGGAGAGCCAGAACATTGAAAGAAATTTTGGCCCCCTCATGCCCTAAAATTGGTGACACAGACAAACTAACAACAATGGAGAGGTTTTTGGGAAACACTACCCACCCTAGCAAGGTAGGGTCTTTTAGATGTGGGAAGGCTCGGTGCAAATGTTGCGCTATGATTTCTCATAACACCAAAGTGTTATCCCTCGCCAAATTGGAGGGTACAATCCCCTTGCGGCAAGAGATGAACTGTGGCACATCTTTCGTTGTATATTTATTGTACTGCTCTTGTGATATATACTATGTGGGTCGCACCACACAATCTTTACGCGAACGGATGAACGAACATCGTTCGAATATCCATCGCAAAGTGGTCACCCACAGTGTTTCCCGGCATTTTTCTATCTATCACGACGGGGACTCTAGTTCACTTCGTGTCACGCCTTTGGAGTGGGTACCTTACTCATACCAAACCCTCTGCCGCAAGGAGATGTTTTGGATTTTCAAATTAAACACCCTGACCCCTTTCGGGTTGAATGAATCTCTAGAACATTCCAATTATTAAAACTCCACTATCGAAATTACGTGTTACTCGGATAACTAAAATACCGAAAACCAAAATACCAATAATAATAATAAAAATAGTTATGGATCCACTACATTCCTGTGATTTTGTATCGATACACTGTGTCCCTTACTCAGACCTACTGCCTAAAGTAGGCATAAATACCCAAATACCCAATGCAGAGCGCCACCCTTTAGTAAAGAAATGATAATGTGACCCGACTTTTACTCACTTATTTGTACATGTTATTAAGTTTACTACATTTATACTTACTAATTAATTCTTTATTCATTATCCACTAATATGTTATTAAGTTTACTAATTTTATACTTACTAATTAATTCCTTATCCATTATCCATCAACATCTTAATTTTTTCCTTTTTATCATTTTATTTTATATTTTTATATATTTTTATATATTTATATTTCATCAGTGTTTCATTTACTATTTATTAATTAATTATTCATTACTAATACTATTATTATTATTATTTTCCACTTATATATTTTATTTCATATGTATATATACGTATATGAATATTTTTATAGAAAGAGTCTTTTATACCTACTTTTATATATTTATATGCATGTTTCCATGCCCATTGTATACCATATTATTATTATATCTGTGCATTACTGGCATTTTTATATGCCACTTTCTTCCTTTGGCATTAATTGCTAAACATCATGGGTCTTTTTTGACCCGCACTGTGCGTTCCGCCGGAGCCTTGATGTCACGGAACGGAAACCCTGGCTCCTGTCTCTGTTGGAGCGCATTAGGTGCGTTCCACAGAGCGGAAGTCAGGTACACTTCCGGCCCGGAGCGTCCTGTCCCGACGCAACAATTCACAGGACTTTTGAATATTCCGGCAAGTAATCCCCACGGTTAGATAGAGGAACTTGTAGTATTTGTAGATATTGCCACCGGACCCCCGTCTCTGGTCCCTGGTGGAGCGCATCTCTTTGCGGTCCACAGAGCGGAAGTCAGGGGCTTTTCCGGTCCGATATATCTGAGTTGCTAGACATAGTTCTTCCATACAAAGGGCAACTCTGGATATATCTAGCTCGTTTTGTATTACACACTACATTACTTGATGTTTTACCACTATTATTCAAGATGCTTTATTTGTATATGGTACGCATATGCGTTCCAAATACCGGAAGCGGCGTCATACCACTTCCGGTCTTTTGAAAATTGCGCCCTTTTCAGGGTTATCAAGGTATAAATTCTTTTACTTTATTGTCATTTGGTTATGTAATGCTCCTGAGGAAGGGGAATTGTTGTCCCCGAAACGCGTCGAGCCACATATGCATATTAAAGGTGATTGATCAGAAGCACTGGATTTTTGCTGCCTTCCATCACTACGATTCTACATGTGATCCTGGCCGGGGGGGTTCAAGTCACAGGTGTATTATGCTTATCCTGATGACTACCCCCCAGTGAAGTGAGTTTTATTTATTCATCTGTGTGTAACTGTAGTAAGGGGCACTCCACACTGTTTACACAAATTTTACTATACTATTTATATTATTTTTACTATATTATTATTTTTACTATGCTTACATGGTTTTAGTCGGTCCCTTTTCTACTAGCCTTGTATATCCAGGTTTTCCATCCGGAGTACCCATCATCCTTACTCCACTCTAATGCTTTATGATATATTTTGTGCAACATAGTAGTTATCACTGCAATTGGTGCCTTCTACTCTTATTCCATTTTTTATTTTTCAACTGTTCTTTGACACAGGGTTTGGCGCTCGTTTTCCCTCATTTTTTCTTTGGGGTCTTTACTGCAAGTGTTTGACTCTGTTCAACACGGCAGATATATCACCCTACACACGTATATACTATGTTCACTGTTAGGCCAGGCACACACGAGCGAGTTCAGTGCGTGAAACTTTCAGTGTTTATCAGTTAGGGGTCCAATTCTGTCTGACCCTCCTTTGACAGGATCGCACACCAATATACTGATTTAAAATGCTGTATAACCCTTAGAATCCTATTCAAAGATTTGAATGCAGTGTTATAAATAGGCGTTAATGTACCTGTACGGGGCCATTATGGTGATACCTCGCTGTCCTTTTTGCTGCAAAAGAAGCCTGATCTGGCCAAAAGACTGAAGCAGCCCTGTCATGAGAGACTCATATAGTTCATTAAATGTATGTTAAAATGGGGTTTGAAAACTCTGCAGCATATTACAGCACTAGCAAAGTGGTCGGCATTTAAACATCTCTTCCACATGCTGATGAATAGCTTGCCTATCAATTAACTAGTGACATTACTCAAAGCAATAGCATATGTGTAAGCAATTAGTTGGGCAGTGTTCTCACAATATTGGTTCGGTAAGTAAGAGGATGATCTCCAGGTATATACATTGTAGTAACCATGGATAAATATATGCATGGTATAATGTCTGGTTGTTACGTTTCAGATCTGGAGTTTTGCTGGATTATCTCTTCTACATGAGCTGAGAGGTCATCAGAGCTGTGTGCGATGCTGCAACTTTTCATCTGACAACCACTATTTAGCAACCGGCGATGACGATGGTGAAATAATGGTATGTAAATATAATGTCTGCTCATATGAGAGGTTTTAAGGGGGACTCTGAGCAGGTGCATGGTACACAAGGAGGTTCAGACCTGGATGTACACAGGCTGGCTTACCTGTAGGCAACCTGGCTTCTCATGATCAGTGCTACAGTCCTGATCAAAAGTTTAAGACCACTTGAAAAATGGCAAAAAAATCATATTTAGCATGGCTGGATCTTAAGGTTCCAAGTAGAGCTTCAACATGCAACAAGAAGAAATGGGAGTGAGACAAAACATTTTTTGAGTATTCAATTTAATGAAAACAACGATTAAACTGAAACAGGCTGTTTTTCAGCTGATCAAAGGTTTAGGACCACATGCCTTTAAAAGGCCAAATCTGTGCAAAGATGTGGATTCATTGTCATTTTCTGTCAGGTAGTCACACGTTGTGATGGCAAAGGCAAAAAAAACTCCCTTTTTGAACGTGGTCGGTATGTTGAACTGCATAAGCAGGGTCTCTCACAGCGCGCCATTGCTGCTGAGGTGGGACGCAGTAAGACAGTCATTTGGAATTTCTTAAATGATCATGAGGGTTATTGAACAAAGTCAAGTGGAAGACCCCAAAAAATTTCATCAGCACTGAGCTGGAGGATCCAATTGGCTGTCCATCAAGACACTGGACGATCCTCGACCCAAATTAAGGCCCTTACTGGTGCTGACTGCAGCCCCATAACCATCAGACGGCATCTGAAGGGCTTCAAAAACAAAAAACGTCTTCAAAGACCTCGTCTCCTGGAACGCCACAGAACTGCTCGTTTGGACTTTGCAAGAGAGCACCAAACATTGGAAATTCAAAGGTGAAAGAAAGTTTTATTCTCTGATGATGTAACCTTGATGGTCCTGATGGTTTCCAACGTTACTGGCATGACAAGCAGATCCCACCTGAGATGTTTTCTACGCGCCACAGTGGAGTGGGCGCCATAATGGTCAGGGGTGCTTTTTCCTTCATTGGAACATTGGAGCTTCAGGAAGTGCAGGGGCTATGTCCAGATGTTGTAGAGAGCATTCCTCATGACTGAGGGCCCTCGTCTGTGTGGTAACGACTGGGTTTTTCAACAGGACAACACTACAGTACACAATGCCCGCTGGACAAGGGACTTTTTCCAGGAGAATAACATCACTCTTTTGGCCCATCCTGTGTGTTCCCCTGATCTAAATCCAATTGAGAACCTTTGGGGATGGATGGCAAGTTTACAAAAATGGACAACAGTTCCAGACAGTAGATGGCCTTCGTGCGGCCGTCTTCACCACTTGGAGAAATGTTCCCACTCACCTCATGGAAACGCTTGCATCAAGCATGCCGAAACGAATTTTTGAAGTGATAAACAATAACGGCGGAGCTACTCATTACTGAGTTCATGTTTGGAAGTTGGATTTCTGTTTTGGGGGGGGTTTATTTTTTTTTTGGAGGTGTGGTCCTAAACTTTTGATCAGCTGAAAAACAGCCTGTTTCAGTTTATTCGTTGTTTTCATTAAATTGAATGCTCAAAAAATGTTTTGTCTCACTCCCATTTCTTCTTGTTGCATGTTGAAGCTCTAATTGGAACCTTGTTAAGATCCAGCCATGCTAAATATGATTTTTTGCCATTTTTCAAGTGGTCTTAAACTTTTGATCAGGACTGTATTACGTTGGGTACTTTGAAAACCTGAGGTGTGTAGTACCTCGTCCCCGGGAGTGGTGATTAGAAGGCACCTGGAAAACGCACTTAATGAGTAGGGTGCACTTGTGCTTTTACTCTTTTAAATGCACACACTCCAGTTTTTAACCTGATCTTAAAAGAATGGAGAAAAGCCACGCAGAATCGGCACAGAAACTGACCTATGGTGACAGTTTTAATTCCATAGCATGTCACTTTATTAAATTGCAATGCGTGAACTTTGCAGAAATTCAGCATGTGACTGTATTCACATTGCAATGTACTGTTCCCAGGGCGGTAGATAAATGCTCAGACTCCTCAGTTTTAGGTACTTCCGACTCCGACTCCCCGACTCCGAATCCTCTGTATTTAATATGCGAATGTATTTTATACATTCCTTGAAGGAAAGAAAGGCAACATACATGTCATTACCACCGAACTACTGGCTAGGAAGCTGCTACCTTCTCCTTTGTGTGCTGATCTTCTGCTGAAGATAGGGCAGTGGGAGGATCCAGGAAGGGGCAGGGGAAGGGGCATTTATTTTAAAACATGATTTCCCTAGTAGAATCCCATAGTCATGTTTAAAGTTTAAGCTAACAATCTGAGTTTACAAGTTTTTATAGCCTTAGCTGAATGACAGCAGTTTTTCAAATGGTTTACAGCTTCAGTCTTGAACTATTGACAATCCATTCCCTTCACATATACAAGTGTCTCTAGTCCTGCAAACAACATAGTTACCTAATCAGTTATCAGTGAGAGGCTAGGTTAACCATGGGTGTTGCGTTCCCTGTAACAGCGGAACACAACACAATGGAAAGTATTGCCGCTCCTTAACTGTGCGTGTCGTGCCATATAGTGAAGCATATGAAAAGCATGCTTCTTCATGGTCACTTAAAGTGTTCGTTTTGCAGTAACGTGACGCACTGCATGCATTGGCCTTTATTCTTACAGTAGAGAAGTACCATATTTTTCGCAAAAGTGGGGGAAAAATAGCAGTGCGTCTTATGGGGCGAATGCTGCGACCTTCCGGTGAATAGGCTGAGAGGGAGGAGGGGCTGGGGGGCGGTATCTGTTTCTGTAATGGCAGCGGGGCCCGGTGCAGTCACTGTATTCTACTACAACGGGCCCCGCTCACTGTAGTATACGGTAATCATATCTAACTTGTGGGTATTGTTAAAGTATTCAAATCATCTTAAATCTAGCGCTCTCCTACTTACTACTAACTTCTTGGCAGTCAGGAGGCCGGGTGGGCGCTCGTAGCGTAGCTCACTGTGTCACGCGCCTGCTCCGCGCACTTTATGAATGAAGCAGGCATCGGGCCCTGCTGCCATTACAGAAACAGATGCCGGCCCCCATTCACTACACAGGGACACTGTTAGGAGGGGGATCTGTGGATGACACATAAGATAAGATGCTATATATGTGTCATCCACAGATGCCCCCAGAATGATCCCCCATAACAGTGCCATCCACAGATGCCCCCATAATAGTGCCATCCACAGATGCCCCCATAATAGTGCCATCCACAGATGCCCCCATAATAGTGTCATCCACAGATGCCCCCATAATAGTGTCATCCACAGACCACCATTAGTTCAAAAGCACACCTTTTGGTTCAAAATATTTTTTTTCCTATTTTCCTCCTCAAAAACCTAGGTGCGTCTTATAGGGCGAAAAATACGGTAATTAATTATAACTTTTTGTGAATTGGGACATTTAAACTTGCTTTTTTTTTTTTATTCCAATTTAAATCTAGTAGGAGTCGGAGTCTGTATATTTTTTGCCGACTCCAACTCCAGGTACCCAAAATTGCCTCCGACTCCTCGTCTCCGATTCCACAGCTCTGACTGTTCCATGTGAATTTACCCATATAGTTATCCCTCCTGGGGTCTAGGGGAATGTGTGGCCATAAGTTTTCTGAACTTCCTGCAACCATAGAATTTGAGCTCTGGATGTGGATGACAATCTATGCAAATGCCAGTGCACTTACGCGTTCACCTCAATGGTTTGGTGAAGGGAGACCACTGGTCCTCAACCATTCGCAGGTGGTGAGAGAGAGAGAGACTTTGTGTTACCAGTTGGAAAATGTTAATAAGGCCCGATTCACAGTCAGTGATTGGGAGTCAAAACCAGGAGCTGGTGAAAAACACAGAATAGGTGTACATTTTTCTATTATACCTTATCTCTGAGTAGGATCCACTCCTGGTTTAGGTTCACAATTACTGATGGAAATCACCAATAAAACACTCATCAAACACTGTGTGTATATGCAATCTGCATTGTGTTTTGCAGCTATGTTAGTAATAAATCCTTTTTTTTCTTGACAGATTTGGAGTGTGCTAAGTGGAGAACTTCTCAGACAATGCCTTGAGATGTCTGTGAATAAGATTGATGGCTGGGTGACAGATATTCACTTTTCACCCGACAGTAAACTATTAGTAACCTCCGGAGCCCATGTCAAAGTAAGCTTGTTGGAAATTAGTGCCCACTGATTCATTTTAGTTTTCAAATCTAAAGGGGCCGCATAGATAATCTACTGTAAAGAAAAGTATAAAGAGGTTAATGTACTTTAGGTGTAGTTGCCTATACCAAACATAAGATTAGTGCTTTAAATGCAGCTTTTTTACCAGCAGCTGGACTTTCATGAATTTAAAAAGTGTTAGTATAAAGAGCGTTTGAGTTCTAACACTGGAACAATCTCATTTATACTATGGCATATTATAGATGTCCTCTTAATTCTGGACTGAGTGTGCCCACTCACCAGATTCCCAAAGTGCCTCTTATGGGGGCTGAGAATTTTTTTAACATATGCCCCTGTCGTCTGTGAGTCCTTTCAGGTGCTGAAGGAGGATTATGGTTTTAGAAAATAAGTTATTCATTGTATAATGAAAAGAAATTCAATTTGGGGGACACAGAAGACCATGGGTATAGCTGCTGCCACTAGGAGGCGACACTAAGCAAAAAAAAAAGTATTCACTCCTCTCCTCAGCTATACCCCTCCTGCAGACACTGATCTAATCAGTTTTACCTTATTGTCCATAGGAGGCAGACCTCCCTGCTTTGCAGGTTGGCTGATTTGATTTTTTTTATTTATTTTTTTATTTTTTTCTCTTTAGCTGGGCTGCTAGCAGTCTCCAAGCTGCTTGCGTTCCCACCCAAGAGACGGGAGTCCAGGGGGTCCCCAAGCCCGCTGCTCATTCCCAGTCTCCAGAAGGCAAGGAGGACCAGAGGTTCCTAAAGCCTCTGTATCCCGCCAGCTTTCGGGTCACCAGGTCCGGCCTCCACCAAGTCATCTCTGTTACCGGTGTAGCTACCCTCACCAAGGGGTAACACACCGAAGCTGGTGACCCGGCTGGAGCCAGGGGAACAGAAAACGCCAGACGGGTGAGTATTCTCTCAGTCCCTAAGGCCCCATTGCTCCTCCCTCCCCCTTTCAAGGTTTTCCCATGTGAATATCCCCCACGGAGGCCTGCTTACCTTCCCCTTAGTCCTCAGTTTCGGCAGGCGTCCCTTCCCCGCCGGGGGTCGGGTGGGGATGGGGAGACTTCATGTCAGGCCACCTTCTGCTGATTCCCAGCGTTCTGGTCCATGTCTTCCACCGGGGCCGCTGGTAATCGAGGCTTCGGCTTCTCTGCGGCCTACCCCCCATCCGGCTCCCCGCGGCAGTTCCCTAGCTTCCGTCCAGCTTATTGTCCGGCCAGGGAATGTCGCAGGTTTGCTCTCCTGCTCCCTCCATGCATTGCCGCCCCAACCGGAAGTTCTTCTGGTCGGCCCCACCTGTACTCGAGGCCCCGGCTCTGCGGCCTACATAGGCCGCATCTTCAAGACTGTTTTGAGGGTGAGAACTGTTCTATCAGAGCGTGATATTTGCGTGCCATTTCTTCCTCCTACCAGCGGCCAATAAGCTCCCCCCCTTGTCTTAACCCTTTCTTTGCCTTCAGTACTACTGCTCTGGGCAAAATGCTTCCTGGACTAGGGACAGCTGGGGGTTTAGATTTGAGCTGTATGTAATTAAAAATTTATATATATTATTAACCCTCGGAGCTATCTGGACCTAGTTCCCACCACCATTCCATAGTCCGAGTTCTTACCATTACAGCTGGATGCTCGCACTACCGCTGGATACATACGTCCGGTAGCGCTACTTTCCTTCCATAAGCGGCAGTCTTGCACTACCGCTGAATACCACATTCCCTGTAGTTCCATAGGCGAAGTCGTTTCACTACTACTGGATTCTGTAGGTCCTGTCACATTCCCCTCCTTCCTTAGGTGGTAAATGTGCGCTTACTACTGGACCCTGTACATCCTGTAGCATTACCCTCCTTCCATAGGCGGAGTAATTGCACTTATACTGGATACTGTGCAGCCTGTAGCATTACCCCCCTTCCATAGGCAAAGTAATTGCACTTGCACTGGATACCGTGCAGCCTGTAGCAATACCCTCCTTCCATAGGCAAAGTAATTGCACTTGCACTGGATACTGTACAGCCTGGAGCATTACCCTCCTTCCATAGGAGGAGTAATTCCACTTACACTGGATGCTGTACTGCCTGTGGCATTGCCTTCCTTTAGTCAGAGTAATTGCATTTGGATACCGTACATTCTGTAGCATTACCCTTCCTTCATAGGCGGAGTACTTGCACTACCACTGGATAGTGTACAACCCATAGCATTGTCTTCCTTCCATAGGCAGCATAATGGCTCTACCACTGGATACTGTACAGCCTATCGCATTACCCTCCTTCCATAGGCGGAGTAATTGCACTTGCACTGGATACTGTACAGCCTGTAGCATTACCCTCCTTCCATAGGCGGAGTAATTCCACTTACACTGGATACTGTACTGCCTGTAGCATTACCCTGCTCCCATGGGCGGAGTAATTCCACTTACACTGGATGTTGTACTGCCTGTGGCATTGCCTTCCTACCATTATTCTCTTTTCATAGGCAGAGTAATAGCTCCACCACTGGATTCTGTGCAGCCTGTAGCATTACCCTCCTTCCATAGGCAGAGTACTTGCACTTCCATTGGGTGCCGTTCAGCCTGTAGCATTACCCTTCTTTTTTAATTGACTGAGTGTTTGCACTTGCCTCTCGTTTCTATTAATTCTGTATCATCACTCTCCTTTCTTAGGCAGAGCATTTGCACCTCCTGTTGGCTCCTATACATCAGGTAGCATTGTCCTCTTTCCATAGGTGGACTATTTACACCACCACTGGATACCGTACGTCCTGTAGCATTACCCTCCTTCCTTCCATAGGCGGAGTAGTTGCACTATCACTGGATCCTATACTTCCGCTAGCATTCCTCTCCTTTCGTAGTAGGAGTATTTGCACTTACTCCGTATACTGTACATTTTGTGGTATTACTCTCTTTCCATAGAGTAGTTGCACTACCACTGGTTCCTATACAGACTATCGCATTACCCTCCTTCATTAGGCGGGTAATTGAACTTTCACTGGATACCATACATCATGTTTCATTACCCCCTCCACAGGCGGAGTAATTGCACTAATACAGGTTATCATCTGTCCTTTCGGATTTCCCCCTTCTATAGGTGGATTAGTTGCACCACAATTGCATACTGTAGATCCTGTAGCATTACCCTCCTTCCATTGGCAGAGTAGTTGCACAACTAGTAGTGCTTACACTACCAGTGGACCCAGTACATCTTGTCGGGTTCCCCTCTTCTGTCAGCGGAGTGATTCACTATCTCTGGAAGCTGTCCATCCTATCACATTTACTGTCTTTCTTAGGTGGAGAAATCGCTTGAACGTTGACTGCCGCTACTACTCTCACTTCTTCCTTGTCGCATTGCATCCTGTTCCATGGATGGCCTCTTGCTAGACTCGGTCCCTACAGTCGCCTTATCCCCCGTCATTGGTGGTATTTTGTCACTACTACTGGATACTGTGAGTATACCACACTATCCCCTTCCTCAGGTAGTCATTGTTTGGATTGGATTGGTGTTAGGCACCTACGTCGCAGCCTCTGTCTTCCATGTAGGACTGTAGCTAACAGGCTGTTGACTCAACACGCTCGGCGTCCATTCTCTGTCAGTAGGTGGAACGTCTGCACTGCTTGCCAGTTTCCTTCCTTCTCAAGTGGAGGATTGCGCTAGCACCATTTTCTTGGTGACTAATGCTGTTTGGCCTCATTCTCAGGGCAAGCCTCTCCTCTGGCCCTAGAGACCATAGTTGTGGCTATGGCCTCCCCCCTATGAGGCAGCCTCGCGCTGGCCATAGATTTTATGGCTACTCCTGTTCCGTGGCCACTACTGTGTGACTCCGTCCCAGGGGGAAGTATTTGTGTTCATCGTTTTTACCGCATCCCCTTTTCTCCATGTGGAGTATCGGCCCTGGTGTTTTGTGTGGTATCTTCGCACTATTCCTCCTTCTAGGGGTGGAACCTTCTCGCTAGTTGTAGCTGTGATTATGCCTACATTTCCTTCTCACAGGTGGCACTGTGCTCATGTTCTGCCATCACCAGGTGCCATAGATCCTCCAGGCCTTGTATGTATGGTGTACCTGAGGCGCTAGCTGACAGGTACTTTTATTCCCTATAGTGCTGTCATCTGCCCATACCATGACATGCAGCTGGTGAGTTTGCTCACTTTTCGTGGGTATTAGTACGATTTTCTGTGCATGGTATAACCTGCCGATTTCTAAGGCACTGGCTTTGCGCCTTCTTCCCTTCACACGTAGTGCATTGCCTCTACCATCTACTAAGGTGACAGCATCAGCGTTGCCTCCTTGTGGTTTTGGGTATGCACTTATTCAGTTTGCATTTTTGAATTGTTTGCATGGCTCCCCTCCCGGGTAGAGCGGTCGTACAGTCCTTGTTGTCACCCCTATATGCTGGTTCCCTACTGAGCCGCATCAGCCTCTTCTACTTCTCCCCTTCCGCAGGGCGAGTAGTTGCACTTTTTCCAGATACTGTTTCTGCCTGCTCGGCCAGTTTCCATAGCCATTTCTCGTATGCCCCCTTTCTGCTGTAGAGTGCCTTGTGCGGGTGGTATTGTTTCTGTTACCAGTTTTTTTCTGGGACTTGTGGCGTTCGGTGTCCACACTCCCTTCCTGGCGTAGTATTTATGCCATCTCTGGTTTCTTTCGGCCCGTTTTGTGCATTCCTCAGATAACCTCATTCTTTTCTTTTTTAGGCGGAGTTGTTTCGCAGTGGCGGTCGATGGTGTCTGATGAGTTTACACATCCTTCATATTTTCGTCCCTTTGGCCTAGGTGTTTTGTGTCTTCAGCTTCCGGTTAGGTCTGCCAGTTCAGGCAGCCTTCCATGGCGTATCTGACGGCTTCTCTCCTCTTTTGTTCTGAAATTTAAGGTCCTCCTCTACCTACCTCTACTTATCACATTGGCGTTCCCCTTGGGGAACACTCTTATGCAGCAAACCCCTTGGCCGTAGGTCTGAAGCGGACGTTTTTGCTTCCGGAGAACACTTTTTTTCCTGCCAGGTTACTCCCCTCCTTTTTTGTGGTTTGGGTCGGTTTCACTGCCTTGTTTCCATTGACTTTCTTCACTCCCTCAAGAACTTTTTCTTGTGGGCCATTTTCATGCCTGTCATCCAGGTTCTCTAGCCTTGCCTTGTTCGTCATGGTCCCTCTGGAGTGGTTTTCTCTTCTGGCAGCCTGTTATGGTTTTGGGGCCTTGCCTTCTGGCACCCTTACTTTGCCCCCCAAAATTTTTGTCACATCTGCACTTCTCTGTCTCTTGATATCCAGATGCCATTTTTAGTTCGTCTTCTTCCAATCAGTTTTCCACTGAGTGGTTCCCTTTATTCTTCTCACACCATGTTGTGTCTGATGGTTCTAGCGTGTTTTTTTCCTGGGCTTTTGACCCATGGATATCACTTCTTCAGAAATCTTCTGAATCCAGGCTAGGTCTCTCTCTCCTGTATCTTCTGCAGTCTCCTAAGCTGTGACTTATATTCCCTGGACTGTTCTTCTTCTGCCCAGTCGGAGCCTCTGCATGTTCAGCCACTCTCTGGCTGGCCTTCCTGGGAATGATTCTTCCTGTCCCTTTTCAGGGTTCCGGGTGTGTCCTCCCCCGCATTTCTGTGCGGGGCATTATGACTGGCCTTGGATTCGTTCTGTTTTTGTTCCCTCCCCATGGTACTACTCTTTAACGTCTCATGGTCTTCTGTGTCCCCCAATGATACGAGCGAGAAAATATGATTTTTTGTGCTTACCTGTAAAATCCTTTTCTCGCTGATTCATTGGGGGACACAGCTCCCACCCCATAAGTACATTGCTGGCACTCCTTGATGGGTCTCTCTGGTTATTGATTCTGACCTATCTTCGCCTTTCTTACTCTTTATTGTTTTCTGTTGGCTTCTCCTGGCTGCTCCTACTGCTTTTGTACAAACTGATTAGATCAGTGTCTGCAGGAGGGGTATAGCTGAGAGGAGGAGCTAACACTTTTTTTGCTTAGTGTCACCTCCTAGTGGCAGCAGCTATACCCATGCTCTTCTGTGTCCCCCACCGAGAAAAGGATTTTACAGGTAAGCACAAAAAATCCTATTTTTCAGTATATTTTCTGTATCAATGCCTTGCTGTTTTCAAAATCTCTGCTTGCAGTCATTTAGTAGAATCCTTCATTGTTTTTTACTTCCAGGGGATGAATACCTGTCCTGGTTTTGCTTTACACACAGGTGCAGGACTGGTTACTGTACAGTTATCAAAGTTCTGTCTTTAATGAGCTGGTGTGTCCATCACATGAATTTTATCCCCTGGAAGTAAAAAAAAAAAGGTTGCAAAGACAAAAAAATGTATTATTCAGTACATCCTAATGTGCAGATACCCGGCACCATGGCTAAAAATACTAAATCAAACACAACACAGCAGCACTCTGCAAACACAGAATATATGAGCCTGCCATCAAAAGAGGTACCATTTAGCATAGGTTTCTGTCCAAAAGAGATCTCCTTGCTGTGGTGGGTGGGCACAAATGATTTTGATCCAAATATATTTGTTAAAAACCTTTCATTTATTCATACAGTCAGTATTGCATTATTTCATATATTCTGTGTTTGCAGAGTGCTTTTGCATTGTGTTTGACTTACAGTAAGTAAAAAAGGTTACAACTGAATGGCAGCAAGCACAGATCTTATAAACAGAAATTGGATCAGAAATTGAAACAGAAAGTAAACTCATCATTATGCTTCCTTGCAACATTAAAGGGGTTATCTGACTTAATAAGGGGGTTAACTCATGTGTCCTTTCTTTTACCTTTTTGTAACATTTTCATGTTTTTTTGTGGCGTTTTTATATGGCACAGATTCCAAAATCTGGGTGATCCCGCTTGTCTAGAGCGGAAGCTGAGGAAACTGTCTCTCCCATTTATTCTCCTCTCCTGAATCCCTGCTTTGAAAACCCACCCTCCCAGTCCAGATCTAATTAAGGTAGCACCCTCTTGCATCAGTTGTGCTCTCCCACTGACAAGAAGGAGGTATCACAGAGACTTCAAATTGTGATCACTGATTTATCTTTGGGCATCTTACAGATGCATTTGTCTAAAGGAAGCCTATACTGATCCAAGCTCAATGATTTTAATGTAATATTTAGATCAGAGTGGTGAATATAAAGTATGGTCACAGCTAGAGATTAATTGATTCAAAACTAATCAAATTCAACCTGAATTTTCGAATACATTTTGGGCAAATTTCTCAAAATGGCGTTAGCCATTTTTCAGATCAGAGGACAGGAAAGATGAAGGAGGAAGTGTGTATACACAATGCCAAAAAGCAAACTACGTATAAAGAGAGTTTAGGTGCTGAACTCTCTATATACATAGCTTGGAGGTGCTGGTTTACCTCTCTTTTGCATTGTATATTTTAGGGAGTTAGTGAAACCGTGCACTCCCGCCCATCTGCCTGGTGCTTTTAATCAGAGTAGCCCAAAGCTGGTTTCTACATTGCCCTGAAAATTGTAAGCCAAAAGCCCAGGAGAGACAAGACTGTCAGTGTAGGTTCTGTCTGATAGAAGCCAGCTTGTCGCTGGTAGATGGGCCTGACATATTCTTTATCAAAAATATATGCAAATAGCTTCTAATTTTTATGTAGTAAGTATAGCAGAAATGCAGTTTACATTTATTCTTGTTTTCAATGTTTGCATGTGTCTTTGTTCATAAAGCAGTGTGCTGTTACATGTAGTCCTTGTTTGTTTATGGCTTTATCCACAGTTATATATGCTGCTGTCACTTTAAGATTACTAATGATAGCTTGGCGTTAAAGAGTTTTAAAGGGGTTGCATACAGTCTTAGCATGCCATCCACACATTTTCAGGGCAAGCAGAGCACTTTAGATGCGGGTCCATTTCATTTGGAATTCTGAAATTTCTAGTCACAGCAATACCATATTTGAGCTGTACAGATAACGACTACTGATGTAGCAGTAGTAACAGTACAGCTGTCATATATTCCTTGTTTTGTGATAGTAGGCAATATTGTATCAGCAGAGCAGCTGGAGAGCTTTCACTTATAAAGTCTTTTTTTCACAGTGGTGGGACGTGGACACTGGGACCTGCAAACAGACTTTCTACACTAATGGCACAAACTTGAAGTCAATACATCCGTGTTCTTCTTTTAGAACTTTTGTAACCATTGACAATCTTGGAATTCTGTACGTGCTTCAGTTGGTGGAGTGACAATGACACTGCGTGCGTTAAATATGCTGTTCCATTAGGTTCTTTTGATAATCTACCTTATAGAACAGGATACAAACTGAGAGCAAACCAACAGGGATCTTATACATATCGCAGCTTAGCGCCGCTCTCGAATACGACATGCTGTGTTTTTTTTAATTGCCACTTGGCAGTAGGTGGGGCAGAATAACATTGAACTGAATGCCTTTTAATAACATTATTTTCCTTCTGCTGTCATGTACTGTATGTTATCTTGAAGTGACGGCGCCAGCAGAGCAATCCCAATACGGAAGGTCGGAAATAGTCCTTTCACTATGTTTACAGGTTAACCCTTGTGTCCATTGCATGTGAATATTTTTTAATATAAATTGACATAAACTGTGAATTAATTTCTGAGGGAAAGGGAATTTTTCACATAAATCAGCTGCAGCAATACATAATTTGCCTTTTTTGCACTAAAATATAAGTTTGTAAATGGCACAAAAAATCATGCCAGATGAGTTCAGCTTTTATTCGGAACATGGGCAGGTACTCAATGTGTGTATGTGTGTGTGTGTGTGTATATATATATATATATATATATATATATATATATATATATATATATATATATATATGGAAAAAATTGCGGCACCAATAAACAGGTAATACGTTGGGTGCTATGTCCAAGGGTGTAGCTCCTTACCCAATAAAATAATCCAAAAAACAGACAGCACATGCAGTAGAAAAAACGGTGGTTTATTCACCCATGTGGTACAGTGAGGCAACGTTTCGGCTCAAACACAGAGCCTTGATGCTTGAGAAAGGCTCTGTGTTTGAGCCGAAACGTTGCCTCACTGTACCACATGGGTGAATAAACCACAGTTTTTTCTACTGGATGTGCTGACCGTGTGGTTGTACCCTGTACCCTTAATGTTTACGTATATCATCAAACCAGTATCTTTGTAGGCTCAGGCATATAGCTTTCCCTCTCTGCCAGTGAAACTGCATAAATGACCAGTATTGTTTTCTTGTATAAATCAGTACAACATATGAATGTATTAAAATTTGTAATATATCATATTAACAGGAAGTGGCATCTTTCTAACTTTAAAGCAGCTTGTAATTCCCCTATCCATTTCTTAGCCTTTCTGTAAAGGTTTAGAAACAGACTTGGTCCACAAAAACATTAGGGGAGGGATTTACTAATTAATTTAAGCCAATATTGTAGCACATGAAAGTCACACACCGTATTTGCACTGAAATTTGCAATGTTACTTACCTTGGCAGTTTTCAAAAGTTGGCAGGGTTAGTTGGGAAGGGCAGCACCCTCTTTTAGGCTACTTTCAAACTAGCGGCACAGACCTCCGGCAGGCTGTTCCGCCATATTTACTATAATTTATGCTAATTTATGGCGCATGCACAGGCAGAGATGCACCAAATTTATTAACTACTTATTATCCAGTGCATCTTGCGACAGCTTACTTTGGTTTAGGAATGGTGTATGAAATACCATACCCACCATTGTTTGCAGTAGAGTAAACATAAGACAAGGCTAGAGGGCAGCTGCAGTTTCCCTCTTTCTGTCTCTGCGAGACTGAAATCTGTTAGAGGTGAGGGACCGGCAGAAGTGGGGAGCCATGGAATGAGTGAAAAGTAAAGGAAAATAGACCAAAATGAGGGCTACAACAATCACAGGGTGTCATATATTATAGTGGCAAGCTATCATCAATAATATCACAGAAGATAGAAAATGAGGGCTAAATGAGGGCTAACATCATACAAGGAAGCTGGCCCAGTCATAAAGCATGCAAGGAAAAGTAGTGGAATCGCACAAAACGATTCAAAGAGATAGAAAAAACTTAAAGTATGCCATTTAGATACAAATATTCTGACTGCTGGACATTGAATATACATCTGCAGCTGCCTAAAGTTTGTGGGGGGGGGGGGGGGGGGGGGGTTGTCAATGAACGGTACATTATAAGTATTGACCAGGTTTTTGTACTGTCTCTGTACAGGATAGGTTAGGAATGTGACTTGTGCAACCAATGATAGTTTATATGAAAATGTTCCTGTAGCTGTAATCCTGATGGCGTCTCCTGTATCTGCTGCCTGCATCATACAAAAGCGGTGCGCCCCATTATCTTTATAAAAATATAGGTATACATTAGGTTGTGATAGACATTGCTTGTTGTCTGCTCTTTATGGCTGGGGTCAGATATTGCATTTTAATTGTGCTTTTCTTTGTCAGGAAGGAGGATAAAGCTAAAAATGTTTCCAGTGAGAGGCTTGGTAAAAGCGCAGTATATAAAGCCCTTCAGCTGCTGTATAACAATAGCTCTTGTCCTGAGCCTGTGTTCATACTTTATTTCTCTATCCAGACTGCTCTCATACACGCTAGTGTTCCTAAGCATCTTCTGTTCCAGAAAACATCACTTGAGCCATGTGATTGATTGGCAACTGCATACACAACACACCGTACATCTCATGCCGATTGTGGCAGACCAATCTGCTTTTAGTCCTTGATTTGACGCCGTTGTTTGGAGCTATATGTAATCAGAAAAATGATTGCATAATAGTGGAAGGTGCAGTGCTGAATGCCAAATAATCTTTTACTTCATCAATATGTTTCTTCACTGCTATCTCAGGGCAGAAAATCTTACGTTTGTGGGATTTTTTTTTTTTTTGTATATGATTACAGGTATTTGCCTTATTTCAGACTTGTTCATGCGACTAGTAAATCTTCAAGCAGTATGTCTGTTGCAGAGACACAAAAATAATATGAAATGATGGTTTGGGGGTTATTTATAAAAAAAAAAAAAGTCTGGTAGTTTCAAACTGGATGTACGTGAACAGTACAACTGTGCCACATTAGTAAAAGGAAATACTAGCCAGTGAACCACCTCTTTTCAAAAAGTTGGCATGATTAAAGGGGTTGTTTGGCATAATAAAAAGTCATTTTCTTTTCTCAAACAGCGACTCATTTTTGTATGGGCTGTGCCTGGTAGTGCAGCCGCATTCACTCGAAAAGTGATAAGCTGTGCTGCCAGACACAGCACAATGGTGTAGTATGTGGAAAATGTACCCTTTTTCTATTCCTAGACAACTCCTTAAAGGACATCTGTCAGCAGATTTGTACCTATGACACTGGCTGACCTGTTACATGTGCACTTGGCAGCTGAAGGCATCTGTGTTGTTCCCATGTTCATGAGTGCCCACGTTGCTGAGAAAAAGGAAATTTTAATATATGCAAATGAGCCTCTGGGAGCAATGGGGGTGTTGCTGTTACACCTAGAGGCTGTTCTTTCTTTGCAGCTGCTGCGCCCTCTCCACTTTGACAGGATCAGGTATGATGCAGTTTTCACCTGTCAATCAAAGTGGAGAGGGTGCGGCAGTTGTAAAGAGTGCAGAGCCTCTAGGTGTAACAGCAACACCCCCACTGCTCCTAAAGGCTTATTTGCATGTATTAAACCATAATTTTTCTCAGTAAGGGTACTTTCGCACTTGCGGCAGAGGATTCCGACAGGCAGTTCCGTCGCCGGAACTGCCTACCGAATCCAGCAATTCGGACGCAAACGGATGGCATTTGTCAGACGGACCTGGATGCGGATCCGTCTGACAAATGCATTGAAATACCGGATCCGTCTCTCCGGTGTCGGAAAAACGGATCCAGTGTTTATTTTTTTCACAGATTTAGGGTCCATTCACACGTCCGCATTTTTTAACCGCATCCGATCCGGTTTTTTTTTGCGGATTGGATGCGGAACCATTCATTTCAATGGATCCGCAAAAAAAACGGGCAGCACACCGTGTGCTGTCCGCTTCCGTATGCCCGTTCCGATGCTCCGCATAAAAATAGATCAGGTCCTATTCTAGTCCGTTAAATGCGCCCCGTTGTCTCATTGATTTCTATGGTTCCGCAAAAAAAACGGATGTCACACGGATGCTATCTGTATGTCACCCGTTTTTGCGGATCCGTTGTTATAGTTATATTATATAGTTATATTACAACTTTATTAGCATTTTAAAATTACATCATGTTATCCGTTTTTGCGGATCCGCAAAAACGGATAACATACGGATGATATACGGAAACATTTTTGCGGAACAACGGATCCGCAAAAAACGGATCGCAATCCCGGATATAAAAATGCGGACGTGTGAATGGACCCTTAAAGGTCTGCGCATGCGCGGAACGGAAGAACGGATCCGTCAATGCGGCAGTTTTAACGGCACTAATACATTTCAATGGAAATGAATGCTGGCATTCCGGCAAATGTTTAGGATTTTTGGCCGGAGCGCAAAAATACAGCATTCTGCAGTATTTTCTCCGGCCAAAAAACGTAAGATGGACTGAACTGATGCATCCTGAACAGAATGCTCTCCATTCAGAATGCATTAGGATAAAACTGATCAGTTTTTTTTCCGGTATTGAGCCCCTGTGACGGAACTCAATACCGGAAAAGAAAAACGCTAGTGTGAAAGTACCCTAATGCGGGCACATATGAACATAGGACCAACACAGATGTCTTCAGCTGCCAAGGACACGTAACAGGTCAGCCAGTGTCATAGGTACAAATCTGTTCTTTAAGGTGCTATGCCTCTCACTCCATATTTATGATGTAATGGCGGATAGCTGTTGTAACTGGTTCCACAGGTCACATGGACTTGTGGAACCGTTTCCGAATGTGTCACGCAAGCTGTTTTTATACATGACCCTCATTGTCTTAAACAACTCCATGTTGTAAAATGAAATGGATTAATGGATACAGTGTTTTTGTAAGACTTTATGGATTTGTCTTCTCTATAATGCTGAATGAAAATTGTTCACCTTCAATATTCAATAAGAAATAAATTTTCTATGCAAATCTTATACACTTTTTAAAATAATGTTGAATTTTGAAATAAAATATTAGTAATAAAAACCCATTGCATTTTTGTATTTTCCTTCTTGTCACAAAGTTGCTTTTGCTTTACAGAGTTAGCACAGTGGGACAGTGCATTACACATAAGGCTGGGTTCACACTTGAGCGTTTTACAGCGCGTTCAAACGCGCTGTAAAACGCTCAACACATGAAAACCAATGCTTCCCTATGGCCCTGGTTCTCACTTGAGCGTTTTACAGCGCGTTTGAACGCGCTGAAAAACGCCCTACGCTCAAACAAGTTCTTGAGCTTCTTTGGGGCGTTTTGACGCGCGTTTGTGGCCATAGGACACTGCAGTCAATCACACAAACGCGCGTTTACTATTGCAAAAAACGCGCGACAAAAACGCGCGTTAAACGCGCATATCAAATACGCTCAGGTCTGAACCCAGCCTAAGAGACTGTATAAAGTGTGTATGGAAAACCATGCTGTAGTCCTGCATTTAAAATGCTTCATTTTGCATGTGACCTTTTGTATGTTTGATTTTTTCCTCCAAAAAAAAACAACCATGAGAATGGCCAATTTCACGGGAGCATATTCAGTGCAATAAATATGCTCCATCTGTCAGAGGTGTTTCCAGTCCTGAATGCAGCTTCTATGACATGGACCCATGGCATCATAATGATTCATAATGCGGTGTGTTCTTGCCTGACCTCGGGTTTCTGCCACACATTCAGGTTTTTTTATGCAGTTTTTGATCGACAGATATCTCTTTTTGGCTTCAAAAAACTCACCTGCAGCAGCTGGAATTGGAGTTAACTTTGATCCCTGGCCATTTAACCTCTGAAATGCTGTGGCATGTGCTGACCGGTTAGTCAGTGGTCGTATGGAGCCCCCCCCCAATCGTCGAACAACACCAAGGCTCCCCCGAACTGCAGTGTTAGGACTCTTATTACATCCTGACTCTGCCTCTACCTAAGTATTAGGCTACATGCACACGACTGTATGTGTTTTGCGTTCCCCAAAAAAAACGGATGACATTTTTTGCAGATCCATTGTAACAATGCCTAAAACGGACAAGAATAGGACATGTTCTATTTTTTTTGCGGGGCTTCGGAACGGACATACTGATGCGGACAGCACACTGTGTGCTGTCCGCATTTTTTGCAGACCCATTGAAATGAATGGGTCCACATCCTATCCGCAAAAGAAAACGGAACTGACACGAAAACAAACAACGTTCGTGTGCATAAGGCCTAAGACTACATTCGCCCGAACGTATTTTGTTTCCGTGTCCATTCCATTATTTTTTTGCGGATTACATGAGAACCCATTAATTTCAATGGGTCCACAAAAAATGCGAACACCACATCGTGTGTTATCCGCAGCCGTATGTTATCCGCAAAAAAATAAATAAATAGAACATGTCCTATTCTAGTCCGTTTTGCGGACAAAGATAGGCATTGTTACAATGGATCCGCAAAAAAAGTCATCCGTTTTTTTTGGGGACCGCAAAGCACATGCGGTCGTGTGAATGTAGCCTTAGGCCCCTTTCACACGGGCGTTGCGGGAAAATGTGCGGGTGCGTTGCGGGAACACGCGTGATTTTTTTCGCGCGAGTGCAAAACATTGTAATGCGTTTTGCACTCGCGTGAGAAAAATCACGCGTGTTTGGTACCCGAACTTCTTCACAGAAGTTCGGGCTTCGTATCAGTGTTCTGTAGATTGCTATTATTTTCTCTTATAGGGTTATAAGGGAAAATAATAGCATTCTGAATACAGAATGTAAAATAGCGCTGGAGGGGTTAAATAAAAAATAATTTAACTCGCCTTAGTCCACTTGATCGCGCAGCCCGGCATCTCTTCTGTCTTCTTTGCTGAACAGGACCTGTGGTGACGTCACTCCGGTCATCACATGATCCATCACCATGGTAAAAGATCATCATTATTTTTAAAGCCCAAAGTCGTGCTCTCACATCGTGCAGCGTGCCACACAAAAATCGTGCACTAGGTCGCGGTCTATCGCAGGCCCTCTCCGAAGAGAAGAGCCCCCCACAAACCATTCCCAATCCCTCCGGGGCCGTTAAGCTCCTGCAAGGGACTGAGACAAGTGGCAACCCTCAGCCGAAACCAAGGGTACGCCCATCTATGCTCCCGGCTTTCGCCTAGGCTGCCACCCAAGGTGTCAGCCAGGAGCTTCAACAAGGTCTGGACTCTCCCCGGAGGGAGAGCCCAAGGGGTTTGGCAGGGGGGTGAGGAACCAATATGGCCACACACACCCCCCCTAGACCTCAAGGAGGGGGTACCCGTTAGGGCACCGCAACCCTTGAAAATCCTAGTGAACACACAACGTGTAAAAGTGCACACGGTAACATAAAAATAAATAAGTGAAATGTTTGCCATTATGGCCCGGACATTCGGCCGGAATTATAAAAATTCCTCGTATCTTCAAGGCCGAAGCCGAGCAAATAGAGGTGTGTGCTAAAATTGTGAGAAAGAAAGTGCTGTGCTAATGTGCCATCTCTCAGTGGGATTCCACCCCCAGTAAGTTCCAGCACCACCCCCGGGGCACTTGCACTTTGGGCTTTCAACACAACTTGACCTAGTGGCATTGATCCAGCAGAGCTCAAAGGTAACTTCACATGGGAGTCCAATACTCCCCCCATGTTCCGCTACCCAGGGTTGCTGTGTGGTTCTCCGTTCCGCTCGACAACCATGGCAAGCCATGGAAGGAGTACAGCCTGGAGCGTAGCTCTACAGGACTGAAGAACAGATACTACACTTGATCTTAGCCAAAAGGCCGAGAAGCGATAAAAGATCATGTGATGACTGGAGTGACGTCACCACAGGTCCTGTTCAGCAAAGGAGACAGACGAGAAGCCAGGCTGCGTGATCAAGTGGACTAAGGTGAGTTACTTTTTTATTTATTTATTTTTTTAACCCCTCCAGCCCTATTTTACTATGCATTCTGTATTCAGAATGCTATTATTTTCCCTTATAACCATGTTATAAGGGAAAATAATAATGATCGGGTCTCCATCCCGATCGTCTCCTAGCAACCGTGCGTGAAAATCGCACCGCATCCACACTTGCTTGCGGATGCTTGCGATTTTCACGCAACCCCATTCATTTCTATGGGGCCTGCGTTACGTGAAAAACGCACAAAGAGGAGCATGCTGCGATTTTCACGCAACGCATAAGTGATGCGTGAAAATCACCGCTCATGTGAACAGCCCCATAGAAATGAATGGGTCGGGATTCAGTGCGGGTGCAATGCGTTCAACTCACGCATCGCATCCGCACGGAATACTCGCCCGTGTGAAAGGGGCCTTACAGTGCATTATACAGGGAGTGCAGAATTATTAGGCAAGTTGTATTTTTGAGGATTAATTTTATTATTGAACAACAACCATGTTCTCAATGAACCCAAAAAACTCATTAATATCAAAGCTGAATATTTTTGGAAGTAGTTTTTAGTTTGTTTTTAGTTTTAGCTATTTTAGGGGGATATCTGTGTGTGCAGGTGACCTATTACTGTGCATAATTATTAGGCAACTTAACAAAAAACAAATATATACCCATTTCAATTATTTATTTTTACCAGTGAAACCAATATAACATCTCAACATTCACAAATATACATTTCTGACATTCAAAAACAAAACAAAAACAGATCAGTGACCAATATAGCCACCTTTCTTTGCAAGGACACTCAAAAGCCTGCCATCCATGGATTCTGTCAGTGTTTTGATCTGTTCACCATCAACATTGCGTGCAGCAGCAACCACAGCCTCCCAGACACTGTTCAGAGAGGTGTACTGTTTTCCCTCCTTGTAAATCTCACATTTGATGATGGACCACAGGTTCTCAATGGGGTTCAGATCAGGTGAACAAGGAGGCCATGTCATTAGATTTTCTTCTTTTATACCCTTTCTTGCCAGCCACGCTGTGGAGTACTTGGACGCGTGTGATGGAGCATTGTCCTGCATGAAAATCATGTTTTTCTTGAAGGATGCAGACTTCTTCCTGTACCACTGCTTGAAGAAGGTGTCTTCCAGAAACTGGCAGTAGGACTGGGAGTTGAGCTTGACTCCATCCTCAACCCGAAAAGGCCCCACAAGCTCATCTTTGATGATACCAGCCCAAACCAGTACTCCACCTCCACCTTGCTGGCGTCTGAGTCGGACTGGAGCTCTCTGCCCTTTACCAATCCAGCCACGGGCCCATCCATCTGGCCCATCAAGACTCACTCTCATTTCATCAGTCCATAAAAGACGAGATATTTCTTGGCCCAGTCTTGACGTTTCAGCTTGTGTGTCTTGTTCAGTGGTGGTCGTCTTTCAGCCTTTCTTACCTTGGCCATGTCTCTGAGTATTGCACACCTTGTGCTTTTGGGCACTCCAGTGATGTTGCAGCTCTGAAATATGGCCAAACTGGTGGCAAGTGGCATCTTGGCAGCTGCACGCTTGACTTTTCTCAGTTCATAGGCAGTTATTTTGCGCCTTGGTTTTTCCACACGCTTCTTGCGACCCTGTTGACTATTTTGAATGAAACGCTTGATTGTTCGATGATCACGCTTCAGAAGCTTTGCAATTTTAAGAGTGCTGCATCCCTCTGCAAGATATCTCACTATTTTTGACTTTTCTGAGCCTGTCAAGTCCTTCTTTTGACCCATTTTGCCAAAGGAAAGGAAGTTGCCTAATAATTATGCACACCTAATATAGGGTGTTGATGTCATTAGACCACACCCCTTCTCATTACAGAGATGCACATCACCTAATATGCTTAATTGGTAGTAGGCTTTCGAGCCTATACAGCTTGGAGTAAGACAACATGCATAAAGAGGATGATGTGGTCAAAATACTAATTTGCCTAATAATTCTGCACGCAGTGTACTGAAAGAAAGAAAGAAAAGGTAAAAATGATTACAAAATGTTAAATATATAAAAAAAAAAACTTTTCCATATAAAAACAATTAAAATTATTGGCAAAAATGTCTAAATTATCACATTATTGATCTCACACTGTAAATGCCATAAAAAAAATCCCAGTGCTAAACTTGCTGATTTTTTTTTAGTTATCTCGCCTCCCAAAAAAAGAATAAAAAAATATTTACCACAATAAAAACTACAGTTCATCCTGCAAACAAATCAGCTCTGTCAAGTTGACAAATACTTTTTTTCCAAGGTTTTTAAAAAGTGTTAAAAAAATTAATATCCCTAGACAGATGGCAAAATCTGCCACTTTCGTTAGCGGGTAGGTGCCATCTTATTAAGATGATGGGCATGTCTAGGCTTTTACTAGTGAGACCTCATTTGGAGTATTGTGCTCAGTACTGGAGACCAGATCTCCAGAAGGATAGTGATACTTTGGAGAGAGTTCAGAGAAGAGCTACTAAACTGGTACATGGATTGCAGGATAAAACTTACCAGGAAAGATTAAAGGACCTTAATATGTATAGCTTGGAAGAAAGGCGAGACAGAGAGGATATGATAGAAACTTTTAAATACATAAAGGGAATCAACAAGGTAAAAGAGGAGAGAATATTTAAAAGAAGAAAAACTGCTACAAGAGGACATAGTTTTAAATTAGAGGGGCAAAGGTTTAAAAGTAATATCAGGAAGTATTACTTTACTGAGAGAGTAGTGGGTGCATGGAATAGCCTTCCTGCAGAAGTGGTAGCTGCAAATACAGTGAAGGAGTTTAAGCATGCATGGGATAGGCATAAGGCCATCCTTTATATAAGATTGGGCCAGCGGCTATTCATAGTATTCAGTATATTGGGCAGACTAGATGGGCCAAATGGTTCTTATCTGCCGGCACATTCTATGTTTCTATACCCTCTCCAAACTATCCCACTACGCCTCCGTCATGCGGATATCAAATTATTGGAAAGTAGATTCATCCACTTTATCTGGAACGGGAAAAGGTCAAGAATCTCCCCGGATAAGCTAAAATTGAGAAAAGAGCATGAGGGGTTAAATTTCTTCGACATTAGAGGATATATTAACATGTATCAGCCACTGGGTTAACAAAACGTCCTATTACTCAAATTTGAGTCTTGAGCAGCAACTAGCTACACCCTGGGATTTAGTGGCTATACTACATACTAAATTACCCAACCTTCCCTACCAGTTCTCTAAACACCCCCCCCCCCCCCCCCCCCCCCCCCCTAAAGAACAACCCTAATTTTGAGCCGGGAAGACACTGCAAGATCTATAGAGATTGGGCAGCTAAGGGAATCAAGAAAATGAAAAGGAAACTCGCTGGGCAACACTACCAGATCTGGAGGAGAAATGGGGACTGAAAAGATCCACTTACTTTCCCTATTTGCAAGTGAAGAGCTATAGTAGAAGTGTTGTTAGGCAACCACTCCTGAGATAGATCTCTAACGACTTTGACTCTTTTCTCAACAGTAAGAATAGACCATTTATAGCTTCCCTTTATCAAATATTGAGAGACAGATGGAGGACTAGAGACCCCAAAGGGATATTCAAAAATTGGGAAAAGCTACTGAGGATAGAGGAGGTCACAATGCTTGCTCGTAAAGGACTAGCAGCACTATATAAAGCAGTAATAAACGAGCAATGGAGGGAAACCCACATTAAAATATTGCATCATGCAATATATGAATTTGATCTCCCTAAGACACCAGGGAAACCAGAGAGATTTACAGCATGTCCCAAATGCTCAATGCCAAAAACAGACTTATATCATGGATTATCGAGCTGCCCGAAACTTGAGGTATTCTGGCCACAAGTGGGACAAATATTGCATAGGATTAGTAGGTACCAAAGAAAATATTGCATAGGATTAGTAGGTACCAAAGAGATATCACACCGTCTCTAGTTATTCTGCATATAGACAGAGATCAGGATGAACAAGAGGATGGGGCCGTGAGTGCAAGGATTCTTCCTCCAGTGGGTCACAATTTGCTGATGGTCGCAAAGAGATGTCTCCTGATACTCTGGCTTAAATCTGAGGTTCCGGCCGTAGATATGGTGATCAATCAACTCAGACATATCTTTCACCTGGAATGGCTTGAATCACTCCAACAGAAAGAAATATTGGGTAAAATGTTATACTGCACTTGGAAGCAGTTTATTCTACAATACATACCACAGTCGGAATACTCAAGGGTGATGGGACCTTTTAAACTAGCGGCTTGGTACCTGCTGGAGGATCTGAAGGATAACTTGGGGAGATTAAAGGTTTGTAGTTCATAATGTAGTGGGCTTGCATGACAAATCAAAAACAAATTACCATTCCGAATACACTGGAAGGGCTACTTCTAAGAGATCGTGAAGCAAGGAGAGGTAGAGCTGAAAACTAAGTTTTAGGATGTAAGGGGTGAGAGGGTAGGTTGTTTTTAGAGGAATTCCTTTATTTGATATACTCAAATGTTGTTTGCATTTCTTGTTTGAATGATGGAAGGAAAATATCAATATGTAAAGAAAGCATTTATTTGAAAATGGAAAAAAAACAATAAAGAAATGTTTAAAAAAAATAATTAAATATCCCATAAAATGTTGCTATCGTTGTAAGGCTAATTTCACATATGTGGCAACAATTCCAACAGAGAACAGCCTGCCGTAATTTTCTGGATCTGGTACTGGTATTTGCAATCAGAATGCCCGCCAGTCCCATGAGCTATAAAGGGTCCGGCTGAGATGCTATTCCCGGCATTCTCCCTGGCCAGCATAGTATGTTGACAGACCCACTAATTTCAGGGATCTGTCACTTTTGAGCTGTCAGTCTGTACTTTTATAGTACTGATGTGTAGAACCTGACAGAGCACTAGTGCTGCGAGATGAGACTTGTTGACCCTGCCCTCCTCCTGACCATGACTAGCAGGTTTCTTTCATATGCATAGCAGGAGGGGCAGCATAGTACAAGGTTCCCTTTAAATTGATTTATTTTATAGCGGTGTGTGTATCAGCATCTGCACCAAAGCAGGGCTCCCAGTTCTTGTGCAAGATTGTGTATAGTAATATACTATTATAGGGGTGCCCTCGGCTTCCTGAAGGGTTGTCATGGCTTTGAAAATTTACTTATTTGCAACAAGAGATCCAAACTGGGGTCAGGAATATCACATTGAGAGCTTGCCCTGGTTTAAGGGCTGCAATAATAGAAAAAAAGTGTAATGTATACGGCAAATGGAAATTCTGTAAGATTCCATTGACTAGTATTGCATACATGGCCTCGGCTGTCGAGAACACAACCTCAGTGTGTGGACCTAGTCTTACAGCCTAGACAGTATAAAATATGGGTATTAGAATGTTCATATAAGTAATAAGACAAGACTACACTAGGAGCATTGCGCGCTATGATCCTATGCCAGGATCACACGTGGGAAATGTAGATCTAGGTCATTCTCCAGCATCATGCAGAATTCCTACTAGCAATGCTTAGCTGTACTTTTCTCTAGACCCTCTGCATGTCTCTGGTGGATGCTGTCATTTCATAGATCTGCTTCAGTCTCCCCTCCACCCATTCTCTTGTACTACACAGTGCTGTAGAGAGGTAGTCAACATGAAATAAAGGCGGCCTAAGAAGGCAGCATTTATTCTTCGTGCCATCTTGATTAATTATACCTTGGCCTTTGTTACTAGGAACATCTTTAAGATGGTAGAACAGTATATATAGAACTGTAAGACGTGTCTGTTCATAATAAGTCTTCATTTAGGGAAAACTGTACATAAAATAGAAGTCAAGAAAGTGTATTCTCTCATTTACATGCATGGAGAATGTGGTTGTAAATTAAAGGGGTATTCATATTTCCGAAAACAAACATTATGTATAATGAAAGGTTATACAATTTTCCAGTATACTTTGAATATCAATTCCCCGCTGTTTCCAGATTTCTTCTGCTTGCTGTCATACAATAGGAACATCCATTGTTTACTTCAAGTGGACAGATCTGTCGTTGTCGTGTGATGGGTACATAGGCGCAGGGGTGAGGACAACAAGCAGATATCTTAAAATGCAGAAAGTATACATTAAAATGGTGTCACAGTACACATACTGTATATTTGTTGTAGCTCTGCTGCCTTGTTGGAGCTTAGAATATGAGTGGTAGGACATCATGTCATATCGCACACCTTTCAGACCTATTAACCTCAAGGCTATTGTAATGTCCAGCTAATTATTTATCATATGGTCCTGACCCATGAGTTCCCTGCCCGATACCAGTTATACTTCATTGATACAGGTTTCAAGTGCTAGTGAGGGTTCTAATCCTAGGACAAAGCCTGGTATCTGTGGTATGGTCATAGGCTCTTGGACCTGTGTCCATTTTTTTCATCCTATGTTACTAAAACACATTTGTATCTGTAGATTACAGTAATCCATGGAAGCCATGGAATACACTAGCCAAAGAGAATTTTAGGATGTATCCAGATTATGTTTTTTATTTACAACACAAAAATGAATAACCGCCCCACGTATGTGTTTCCCATGTACATCAGAGCAGGTGGTCAGAAATAGTCACTTATGTCCATTAAACTTATACAAAGAAGTACCGTACCTCTAAAAAAATGATGCTACAAAGTTACTACAACCAAAAAATTTTTTAATTACATCTTCTGTGATATCAATCTCATAGCTTTCACTACGGATAAACAGGGCACGTTGCCTATCACACAGGATTGATGTTTTGAAGGCTACTTAGAGAAGGTGGCATCATTTTGGAGTGGTAAAGTATCTATGTTTATATGTTTATTTTTTATTCTCAGCATTTTTTTGAAGAATTTGCTATAGTACATCAATTTTATTCTATCAGTTGTGAACGACAGAAAACATTGATGTCACCTCGCTCTTCCTTCTGCATCCTGTGAGGAGCGAGTGTCCCAGCGTGTGGATGAGGTGAGTATTATTATCATTATTTTTTTTAATTTTATTATTATCATTATTATTATTGTTAACCCCTGAAAGGCCATTTTTCACTAGTGTACCTGTTTTAATGCCTGTTAGACAAGTGCACTCCTGTCTGAGCAGCCATTAAAAATGGTACCATTGATTTCGATGGGGTCCGTCTAGCTGTGAAAATGGCCTATTTTTTTATGGCTGCTGTTCCCTGGCCATTAAAAAACAGCCATGTAAATAGCCCCATAGACTTCAATGGTTCTGAAAATGGCTGTCACAGCCCATCATTCTGCACCCAGGGACCCTTTTTACTTGAGCAAAAGGCCACGTAAAAATGTGAAAGGGTCTACTCTGAAAACTTGCACAACATTTAGTGTATACACCAGAAAAGGCTCACAACATGTACGTTAAATGTAAAACGTAGGGCTCCGATTACCCAACAGAGGTACCGGTATAGAAAAGTGCAGCAGATTGTGCTTTCCAATATAGAGGACTAGTGCAAAAAATAAAACTTGCAGAATACTTTTTTTGCCTTTTTGATTCCAGGGGAGACACATATACCGCACAGAGCCTTAGGGTACTTTCACACTAGCGTTATTCTTTTCCGGCACTGAGTTCCGTCCTATGTATTCTGAATGGAGAAAAATCCGTTTAGGATGCATCAGGATGTCTTCAGTTCAGTCACGGGACAGCGTTTTAGACGGAGAAATACCGCAGCATGCTATGACAAACAGAGAGACGGATCCGTTCTTGCGATGCATTTGTGAGACGGATCCGCATCCGGATCCATCTACAAATGCTGTCAGTTTGCATGCAGATTGCCTGATCCGACAGGCAGTTCCGGCGACGGAACTGCTTGCCGGATCACTCTGCCGCTAGTGTAAAAGTAGCCTAAGGGAGTCATGGGTTCATAAATGACAGCCCTTTAACATTCTCATCATCTTCAGTTATTTCTTTATGACACTTTAAAAGACGCTGTTTAGGTGGATGCCCTTTTTAGTAATGGTATACGGCACCGCCACTTGTCCCTGTGACATTATTGATACATGATCTGGCTCCTATCTATATAGGTTACATTCCATGTCAGTTATTTCATTGCTCCATTTTCTGAGCAGGGTGGGGGAGTCAGTTCGACACAGCTTTATGTACGGTACTAGAGTTAAGTTGCCATGGCAACAAATGTAATCTCCGCCATCACCAAAGATCAGTAATATAAATAAATGGCAAGCTGATTCTAGCTGAATTTTATAATAAAAGGACTCCAGATGACAGCAGCAGGCGCATGACATGTCAAGTATGATAGATTGTCAAGATCAGCTCAGGCGTCAAGGTGTGGGGACTAGGGCTTGAATTACTCCCAAGCAGCAGACCCAACAGAAGAAGCTAACATAAAATGATTGAAAGCCAGCAACTTTACTCAGGTACATTGCCTACTGCTGAGAGTTGCATTTGCATCCTGGTGAATGCAGTATAACTTTTCAGATAAAAATGATTGCTGCACATGGTACAAACTGGTTCTGTATTCAAAGACAATAACGGAATGGTTATTTAGTGATTTCTATGGCAGATCATTTTCTCATTCACTTCCTTTATAATGACCTCCGCTGCAGGCCGCTGAGCTGTGAACTACCTATAGCAAGATGTCTTTGACCTGAGTAAGGGGCAAATGGCTTATATTTCAGAGGCAGTTAACCTCTGCAAGATTGACACACTCTACATCAATGAATTATTGCAGTATTTCTGTTTAACAGTAGGTGGCACCATTGCTCCCCTGTTGCT
The DNA here is from genome assembly GCF_905171765.1 of Bufo bufo. Taxonomy (NCBI): domain Eukaryota; kingdom Metazoa; phylum Chordata; class Amphibia; order Anura; family Bufonidae; genus Bufo; species Bufo bufo. The sequence continues at coordinate 437,964,041 of NC_053389.1, read as the reverse complement.
ATAGTGACAAAGATTGAAAGGTAATTGTAGCAATTACCAAAAAAAAAGAAAAAATATATAATGTCAATTTTTTTTTTTACTGAATCTGATGATAAATGTCTATTTCTGGCTGACATATTTATTTTATTATAGTTGTTCTAGCTGCTCTGAAACATCAGTTTCCACTGTACCATTCCATATCACCCATTTCACTTGTCACATCATTATTTGCTCCTATTTCGAACTTTGTCATAAGCATTTAACACAATATTTCAAGGGGTTCCCCGCGGATACATACTGTACATGAATCTCATTATTTCTGTAACAAAATGCAAATCAGACAATTAAAATGATAAATACATTGATTTAATGGCGCCATACCGCTACATCATATAATCAGTACACATTAAAGGGGTTGTCAGACATTTGGGCCCTAGTCAATGAAGTGAAAGAGCAGCTGCAATTACCAGTTTTTACCCAGATGGTGGTCGGTCTCCATGGAGTGACAGGAGATGCAGCGTGCCTTCACTCAGCTTTTTCCAACTCTATAAATGATCTTAAGGCTAGGTTCACACATCCATTTGATAAATCCAGTTATTTGTTCCGGCACAGGATCTACCATATCCGGCATAGCCAGGCATTGCCTAATTCCCACTCACTATAATGGGATGTGGCGGTTTCTGGCTTATGCTATTTTCACACTAGCTGGATCTGACACGGTTCAGCAAAAACGTTTCTGTTAGTGATAATACAACCATCTGCATCCGTTATGAACGGATCCGTTTGTATTATCTGTAACATAGCCAAGACGGATCGGTCATGAACTCCATTGAAAGTCAATGGGGGACGGAGCAGTTTTCTATTGTGTCAGAAAACTGAAACGTCCCCATTGACTTGCATTGTGGGTCATGACGGGTCAGTCTTGCTCCGCATCCCAGGACGGAAAGCAAACTGCAACATGCTGCGGTTTGTTCTCCGGTATAAGAACGGAATGCATTTTGGAGGATTCCCTTCTGTTCAGTTACGTTTTGTCCCCAGTGACAATAAATGGGGACAAAACGGAAGTGTTTTTCTCTGGTATTGAGACCCTATGACGGATCTCAATACCGGAAAATAGAAACACTAGTGTGAAAGTGGCCTTAACTGAGGTCTTTCTGCCAGAAAAATATTGCTACATGCAGCAGTATTTATCTGTCAGAAAGTCGACATTTGTGCCAGAATTCCCATCAGATTCCTTTATAGTGAATCGGGACCGGAGACTAATGCCTGGCTATGCAGAATACGGTAGCTACTGTAGTCTGTTCCTCTGACGGAATAGTCTACCGGATTTACCAGACAGAGATGAGAATGAAGCCTTAGGTAGACAGACTGTGCATATGCTGGCAGTCACAGACCTGGAGCCCCTCCTGTCAGGTCATTAAAGGCTATGGACACCTTTGAATGGATTTTTTGAGGTACTGCATTGTACGTATTTTGTGCTTATAAAAATATCCCTAATTTCTTTATTAAACCATTTGACCTCTGCAGCCTACACCTTTTCACATACAATGCAGGCTGCTGGTTTGATCTGTAGTCTGTATCACTGCACTCCAGAGTGATCATAGACAAGCATTTAAAGGAATCTGCCGCCAGTTTTATGCTGCTCTTTCTGAAGGCAGCATAACCAAGTGACAGAGACCCTGATTAAAATGCTGGGTCACTTACTTGAATTTACCCAGTTATTACCCCAGCGTAAGCCAAGCACTGAAGTCCGATCCATACAAAGCACGTGCCATGGAGTCCTCACATTTATGAGATCCGGAGTCTCCGCATCCACGTTGAGGATTGCTATCCCAGTGTGTTAGCAAAAAAAAGGTGACACATTCTCTTTAAAGGGAATCTGTCACACAACCAAGTTTTATCTTTTGAAGGACACAAAGAGATCTTATCAGATTGATAAGAATTCAGCTTAAAGAAAATGTGTCACCTTCGGCAAGCCCTATTAACTACAATAATACATGTATAGAACACCTGCCATTGACTCAGTAATTTGTATTCTTCTGGAGTCCCCTCCATTATGTGCGCATGCACAGGAGTCCTCTAAATGCATTCTATGGCTGGTTTGCAGGTGCACAGTGGAAAAATGCAGGTGCTGTTTCGAAGTCAGTAGCAGGTGTTCTATACATTAATTACTGTACTTATTTGGGCTTTTTGGAGGTGATAGACTGAATTCTTATCAATTTGATAAGACTCCGTTATGTCCTCGATATGTGAATACTTTTCTGTGTGACCATGTATAGCAACTATTAATGCCAGAATCTTCCAACTGCAGCTTCACATTAGACTCCTGGTGCTGCACTGTACGCCAAAGAGAATTGCACATTGTGTTTGTCTTTGGCTTCTTGCTTTCCTCACTTTACCAAAGTACATCATGATCCCTGCCACACTCCATAAGACATGGGTACGCGCACCGGAGGTCTTATGTGCAGGAGTGTGGTTAGCTTTCCCCCTCCATCCAAACAGCACAGCAGTGCGGAGGAACACGAGGCTAAGGAACACTTCAGAGCAATCTTTTAACTCTTTCAGGGCGATTTTCTGCTTTTGTTTTTCACTGCCTGCCTTCCTGGAGCCATAACTTTTTTTATTTTTCTGTTCACATAGCCATAATAAGGGCTTGTGTTTTGAGGGACAAATTGCACTTTCTAGCGGCACCGTACTATTGCATACAATATGGTGGGATGCTGGAAAAAAATTGCAATTCTGCCACAATTTTATGGGTTTTGTTTTTATGGCGTTCCCTAAAAAGAAAAGAAAATCGTTTGGCCATTTTGATTTTTTTGCCGTTATGGCTTTCAAAGTACAGAATAAATACCTTTTATATTTTAATAGTACGGGTGTTTTGGGACACAGCGATGCAAATTATCTTAATTTTTTTTTGTTGTTTATTTTTATTATGGGGAAAAGGGGTGATTTAAATTTTTATATATTTTTTTTCTTTTGTTTAACTTTTTTTTCACTTTTTTAAGTCCCCCTAGTGGACTTTAACATATAGTCATTAGATCGCTTTTCTCATAGACTGCATTTATTAACCACCTCCCGACCGCCTAACGCAGGATTGCGTCCTGCGGGCGGCCGGGTTATTCCTCCTGGACGCATCGGCGCGTCTTGACGCGAGATTTCCTGTGAAAGCGCGCACACAGGATCGGGAGGTAAACGAGTGGAACTAGGCTGTAGATGCGATTTTTTTGAACCCCAGAAAGGTATATTAGACGCTGTTTTGTTAACAGCGTCTAATATACCTGCTACCTGGTCCTCTGGTGGTCCCTTTTGCTTGGATCGACCACCAGAGGACACAGGCAGCTCTAGAAGTAGCACCAAACACCACTACACTACACCCCCCTGTCACTTATTAACCCCTTATCACCCCATATTAGACTCCCTGATCACCCCCCTGTAAGGCTCCATTCAGACGTCCGTATGTGTTTTGCGGATCCACGAAACACATACGGACGTCTGAATGGAGCCTTACAGGGGGGTGATCACCCCATATAGACTCCCTGATCACCCCCCTGTCATTGATCACCCCCCTGTAAGGCTCCATTCAGACGTCCGTATGTGTTTTGCGGGTCTGTATGTGTTTTGCGGACGTCTGAATGGAGCCTTACAGGGGGGTGATCACCCCATTTAGACTCCCTGATCACCCCCGTCATTGATCACCCCCCTGTAAGGCTCCATTCAGACGTCCGTATGTGTTTTGCGGATCCGCAAAACACGGACACCGGCAATGTGCTTTCCGCATTTTGCGGATCCGCACATTGCCAGAACTATATAGAAAATGCCTTTTCTTGTCTGCAATTGCGGACAAGAATAAGACATGTTCTATAGGCTCTACAAAAAACGCAGTGTTCGCCCGATCAGGCCTGATCTTGTGCGCACACTCGCGTTCAGTCCGCCCCACCGCATTGACAGAATTTTTTTTTTTCTGATCACTGCAAAAACACTGTAAAATCGCTGTGGCACTATAAAGATCACTTTTGAGGGGCATGGCGAGTTCATAGAAGATTTTTTTTTTTTTGGCACAAGTTAGCGGAAATTTTTTTTTTGTTTTTTCTTACAAAGTCTCATATTCCACTAACTTGTGACAAAAAATAAAATCTCACATGAACTCACCATACCCCTCACGGAATCCAAATGTGTAAAAAATTTTTGACATTTATATTCCAGACTTCTTCTCACGCTTTAGGGCCCCTAAAATGCCAGGGCAGTATAAATACCCCACATGTGACCCCATTTTGGAAAGAAGACACCCCAAGGTATTTCGTGAGGGGCATGGCGAGTTCATGTAAAATTTTATTTTTTGTCACAAGTTAGTGGAATATGAGACTTTGTAAGAGAAAAAATAAATATAATAAATCATTTTCCGCTAACTTGTGCCAAAAAAAATATATTCTAGGAACTCGCCTTGCCCCTCACGGAATACCTTGGGGTGTCTTCTTTCCAAAATGGGGTCACTTGTGGGGTATTTATACTGCCCTGGCATTTTAGGGGACCTAAAGCGTGAGAAGTAGTTTGGAAATGCCCTGTGAAATCGTAAAGATTTTCATTGGAATTTGGGCCCCTTTGCGCACCTAGGCTGCAAAAAAGTGTCACACATGTGGTTTCGCCGTACTCAGGAGAAGTAGGACAATGTGTTTTGGGGTGTCTTTTTACATATACCCATGCTGGGTGAGAGAAATATCTCTGTAAAATGACAACTTTGTATAAAAAAATGGGAAAAGTTGTCTTTTACAGAGATATTTATCTCACCCAGCATGGGTATATGTAAAAATACACCCCAAAACACGTTGCCCTACTTCTCCTGAGTACGGCGATACCACATGTGTGACACTTTTTTTGCCCAAATTCCAAAGAGTATCTTTACGATTTCACAGGGCATTTTTTATGCATTTGGATTCCAAACTACTTCTCACGCTTTAGGTCCCCTAAAATGCCAGGGCAGTATAAATACCCGACAAGTGACCCCATTTTGGAAAGAAGACACCCCAAGGTATTCCGTGAGGGGTATGGTGAGTTCATGTAAAATTTTATTTTTTGTCACAAGTTAGTGGAATATGAGACTTTGTAAGAAAAAAATAAATAAATCATTTTCCGCTAACTTGTGACAAAAAATAAAAACTTCCATGAACTCACTATGCCCATCAGCAAATAACTTAGGGTGTCTACTTTCCGAAATGGGGTCATTTGTGGGGTGTTTCTACTGTCTGGGCATTGTAGAACCTCAGGAAACATGACAGGTGCTCAGAAAGTCAGAGCTGCTTCAAAATGCGGAAATTCACATTTTTGTACCATAGTTTGTAAACGCTATAACTTTTTCGCAAACCAATAAATATACACTTATTGCATTTTTTTTATCAAAGACATGTAGAACAATTAATTTAGAGAAAATTTTATATAGAAATGTAGTTTTGTTTGAAAAATTTTACAACAGAAAGTGAAAAATGTCATTTGTTTTGCAAAAATTTTGGTCAATTTCGATTAATAACAAGAAAAGTAAAAAAGTTTAGCAGCAATGAAATACCACCAAATGAAAGCTCTATTAGTGAGAAGAAAAGGAGGTAAAATTCATTTGGGTGGTAAGTTATATGACCGAGCAATAAACCGTGAAAGTAGTGTAGTGCAGAATTGTAAAAAGTGGTCTGGTCATTAAGGGGGTTTAAGCTAGGGGAGCTGAGGTGGTTAAAGTATGCACCCTATGGGAGATTCAATATATTTTTATGGAGCACTGCCACCTGCAGGCCTCCATAGCAATATACCTGTGGTAGGCATGATAGCCTTGAGCATGGTCACCACCAATGCACTCCTTTCCGGATCTCAGCTGCTGTGGTCACAACTGACCACGGCACCTGATGGGTTAAATGTACGCGAAAAGCGTTATCGTAGATATTAGCCGCAGGTGTCTGCTGTTTAAAACAGCAGAAAGCCAGTGGCTATGGTGCCTGCTCCACTCCTTAGTGCCATCTTTATAGACCTGATCAGTGCCATACATTTACGGCGCTGGTCAGGAAGGAGTTTAGCTGACATCTTTTTGTTTTAAGTTTATTTTATTTGGTTGTAATGAAGTTAGCTTATTAGATCATTCAGGAGACCAGAGATTGGTGTTAGAGTGAGCAGTTAGCTCGCCAGATTTATCACAGGGGCTCAAGCTTGATGGTAAATGTGGTGCAGGGGTAGACAATTTTGCCTAATTCTATACCAACTATTCGTTGGCTTACTTTGAGACCAGAAAGTCATAACTGTGGTGCAATGTTGGCGTAAAAGCCCATATCTTAGGCCATACCCCTTTTCCTGTGAAATCCTGCACCTTTTTGAGCAAATCATGAAAACGTGTAGAAACCCTAGTTGCGTCAGATTATGCCAATATTGCATCACTTTTACAAAAATTCTAGGTGTAGACACATTAGTAAATCTGGGCCAGTGGATGGCCAGACATTAGATGTACAGTGGTCCTTAAAAGTTTGTGAACCCTTCAAAATTTTCTGTATTTCTGCATAAATTTGTCAGCTTTTTACACAAACTATATCAGCTTTTTACACAAGACCTAAAAGTAGATAAAGTTAACCAAGTCAAATAAATGAGTCAAACATATTAGACTAGTTCATTTATTTATTTAGGAAAATTATCCAATAACACAAGTCTGTGAGTGGCAAAAGTATGTGAACCTTTAGGATTAGCAAATTATTTAAATGTGAAATTAGAAGCCAATGTTTTCAATCAATGGGATGACAATCAGGTGTGAGTGGGTGACCTGTTTTATTTAAAGAACAGGGATCTATCAAAGTCTGATCTTTACAACATGTTTGTAGAAGTGCGCCATGGCACGAACAAAGGAGATTTCTGAGGACCTCAGAAGAACAGTTGTTGATGCTCATCAGGCTGGAAAAGGTCTTAAAACCATCTCTAAAGAGTTTAAATTCAACCAAGCTACTATCATACCTGCTCCGGGGCCGGAATGCGCGCCAGTCTGCAGGTAGTACCGCCAGCATCTGGTTGTCAGGGCAACTAGGCCAAGTGCTCCCTGTGCAGGAGCGTCAGCCAATTAGAAGAGGCTTGACAAAGCACTGTTTAGTCCGAAACGCCTGTGTAATGACCGGCGTCACGCAAAGGGAGGGAAATGGGAAGGCCCTGTCCAAGGGAGAGGGAAAGGTGGTGACCCCTGACTCACCTTGCGGCTGGCACCTGACTGCCCTGACGTCCCTAGACGGGTTCCTCACCCGTACGCCGATCACGTGCCTAAACCCTGGCTTTCCCTAAGATGAGCCCTATGTAGTGAACGGGGCGGTGGGATCACTAGTCCGCACCACTGACACTAAGAGGAAAACACCAAGGAGAGGACAGACAATACAGACAAAGATATAATCCCAGGTGGGCGACAACAGCAGACCACAAAGGCTCAACAGGGATCCGGAGGGTAACGTTCTGGAACAACAACCAGGGAACACAGCTACACAGCTCCAGTGGGTCAGTATAGAAGTCCAGGCAGGAAGCTCTATATCTGGCAACCAGAGAAGTGGGAGAGGGGAATATAAGGAGGTTGGGAGTGCTGGACAAGAAACAGCTGAGGAGAAGGAGCTACGGATCCCTGAGTGAGCCAAAAAGGGTTGCAAGGTAAACCCAGAAAGCTACCATTAAGAAACAGTACTATCTTTCTACATAGAGCGCGCAGCCACCCGATGCGACTTCCTGACCCCGGGTATAACGGAGTCAGGCATGGCTCTTGACACCCTCGTGACAGCCTGTTACCTTGTGCTTCTGTCCAGTGACCCGTATCTGCTACATTTTTACCTGGAATAAAGCTACGATTGGAAAAGAAACTGGTGAACAGCGGATCCGCAAAAAACGGAAGCCCATTGTAGAAATGCCTATTCTTGTCTGCAAAACGTACAAGAATAGGACATGCTACATTTTTTTTGCGGGGCCACTGAACGGAGCAAAGGATGCGGACAGCACACGGAGTGCTGTCCGCATCTTTTGCGGCCCCATTGAAGTGAATGGGTCCGCACCCAAGCCGCAAAAACTGCGGCTCGGATGTGGACCCGAAAAATGGTTGTGTGCATGAGGCCTTATTCTGTGTAATTGAATACTGGAATTTCGACCTTGCCCTAACAATTTGGATCCTGACGTTTCTTCCTCGTTTTGACCCTGGCTTGGTATCATATTTAATTTGTCTATTTCTGGTTTCCCCTGTATTGTCTCTTGGTATTGACTTTGGCACGGTTCTGACTCTGTTCTACGGTTCCTGATTTGGTTCAATTTTGTAGATTTTGATTTCTTGTCTGTTTTTGTCATACTCTATCCCAATTAGTTTTAAAACTTTGTTTATAATATGCAATCTGCACTGCAGTAAAATGTATGGGCTCTGCTGAGGCCTTCTTCTTCTAGCCATAAGTAACGCAAGACTTGCTTAGTCTCATGCCTGTGATGTTATAGTTCGGTTCTGCGCATACTTTACTGTTTCAAACTCCAAAGCTGAACTTGGGTTTGTGCCTCATTAACGAAGAAGAAAGCGGCTGCTCTTCAAAAAGACCATTGCTACCTGTCAGCAGTTTGCTAAATATCACCTGGACAAGCCAGAAGGCTACTGGAAGAATGTTTTGTGAAAGGATGTGACCAAAATATAACATTTTGGGTTTAACCCTTTTGGGACACGGCCTAATTTTCTTTTTTCCTTCTCCGCCTTCCAAGAGCCATAATTATTTAATTTTTTCTGCTCATATACCCTTATGAGCCTTGGATGTTTTGTTCTGGGCCCTGAATGTAGTGGCTGCTGGCACGGACTGGCCACTACCTCCCCACACTGCTGTCATTGTCCTTGTAATGCGTTCGTCCCTGTACATGACGGATGGCACTGCAAGGTGTTACAGTGTGCACTAACTGGAGTAAGCCCACTCTCGCCGGTGACGTGCGGGCCTCTGTAGCCAGGTGCGGGCTAAGTGCTGAGGCAGGTGCAGGACTTGACACTCGGAGGGTTATGTAGGGCAATTACCTTGCAGGAAAATATCTTATATTTTAAGTTTGGACACAGCAATACCAATGATGTTTATTTGTTTTATTGTTTATTTTTTATATGTAAAATTGAGAGGTGATTAGAATTTTTAACATTTTTGTGCTTTTATTTTTTTTTACTTTTACACAGTAATTTTGAGTTTCATTAGGGCACTTGAACACTTGATCTTTTGCATGCTTATCCCATGGACCGCAATAAAACACTATTGCGGTCTATTTGATTCTGACACACTGCCTGTGAAGCTGTGCCTCGGGCACGGCTTTACATGGCACTAAGCCATCACAGGCTTGGGAACCTTCACAAGGCCCCAGGCTGTCATGGCAACTAATTGTATTGTAGGACCGGGGGAGCCCCACCCCCCTGTCTAACCCCACAGAGTGCGGTGAGCTCTTGCTGGTGTACATTTAATTTTCTGGTGCACATACCTCAATAAACGCGGCATAATTAATGAGACGTGCCTGTTAATGAATTTGGCGCATCTTAGGCCAGCGTATTTTTTTTATTAATGGGCTAATTCGCAAGACAGATTTTGCCTTGTCTTGTCAGAATCCGCTGCACATTCTGTGGTAGAAACTCTCTGATTTCTGCCATTTTTTTTATTTATTTTTTATTGAAAGCGGCTAAGCTGAGGGTGGACATTTGCCGCGGCTTCCAGCTGTGTCTGCGTAGACACTGCACCAAGAAAGGACATGTGCTTTTTTTGGCACTGCAGCGGCCATGAACTGCGGCAGCATGAATGGCATTTAACGCAATGGGAAGCGATTTCTGCACAGCCAGCCAAATTCCATGGACAAGAGCCCCAGTTTGGACGAGGCCTCAGAAACGCCAGTCCTAAGGGGCTTCTCCGGGCCTGGACCTAAAAAGCCTCTTCCAGCTAACCTGTGGAGAGAAGAAACTTGGAGCAGTACTTACAATTCTGTCACTCCGCCCATTGTGCGATCCTGACTGCAAGCTTTTCCTCTGATGTCATGACATGATGGGCTCCTCTTTCATCTGGTTCAGCTATATCTACATTATGCAACTGTAAGCCATGTACCGGGGTGTGCTCCCCAGGATACAGCAAAGTCACGAATGATGAAAGCGACACTGACACCAGATAACGGGATATCAAACACACTCCCAAATGCAGTGAACATAAAATTCAGATTACATACACTCAGCCTGGAGGCTGAGACCCCTGTGTCGCACAGCACGGCGCCCTCCGATGGTAGCCGGAAAACACTTGCACAATTTACATGCTGCAAGCAGAGCTAACTCTGCCTCGCCATACCTGTTATTACCCTGAAAAACAGGAACAATCATGTGTGTGTGTGTGAGATATAGGCTAGCCCGCGGTGCAACACAGCAGCTTACAATCTTACCGGCCTATACAGTGATATCCCCCTCCCTTTCCCCAAACTGGAATGTGGCAAGTGCCTAATATATATATCACTCCCGATAAACACACTGGGGTAACTGGAGATTTTGGTGAAGTCCTCTCTGATCTCCGGAGCAAACCAAACTTTTAACTGACAAGTCCTTGTGATAAACGAGCAGTAATTCTTGGTAGCCTGCCACTCAGCAGCACTAACTACTGTCAGGTTTGATCTTAGTCTCTAGTATTTAGGCGCCAAACCTATATTGAGGTGCGTGCACAAGCTGTTTTACCGACCCGGGTATGTTTTTCATCCGATGATGTTGTTAAGGCTCCATTCACACGTCCGTAACGTGTTTTGCGGATCCGCAAAACACGGACACCGACAATGTGCACTAATAGAATATGCCTATTCTTGTCCGCAATTGCGGACAAGAATAGGACATGTTCTATTTTTTTAAGGAATGGAATTGCGGACCCAGAAGTGCGGGTCTGCAATTCCGTATCCGGGCAGCACATCGTGCTGGCCCCGCAGAAATGAATGGGTCTGCAAATGTGGAACGAAATTGCGGACGTGTGAATGGGGCCTAACATGGAGAGCAGCAAGTTACTTCAGCACACATGCAGCCCTGCAGAGAAGATAGCGTTCTTTTCCATAGCTCCTAACAGCCTTCCTGGAAACAATCCTCTTCCTCTGGACGGACCCTGCGACTTGGACTGGAATCAGCCTCCTTCAGCTGCAACTCTGATCACTTCAGGACTCCCTGACGCCTGGATGCGACCGGATTGTGTACTCCAGACTCTCTCCTAAGATGTCTGCTTCCTGCTTCTTCCTCAGACCGAGAGAGTCTCCACCTACAATTGAATATTCAAACACCTGCACTGTTAGCTGTGTTAAGAAACAGCGACATCTAGTGGTTAAAGAACAGAATGACAATGCTAATGAATCAGTATTCATATACACAGTATTCAGACAATGGTGACTGTTTCTCCATCTCACACAGCTGAACAGGAAAAAAAGATGAGCCCATCTGGTTGCAACGTCAGAGGACAAGTCTGCGGCCAGTAGAGCGGTTACGTGATCCCAACTAGTTTCGTGGATTCGGCAGACCAACAGAGGGGAAAATACTGCTCAAAGGGGGACATTTATCAAAAATGGCGTAAATTGCACCCAAAAAAATACTAACATTACAAATCAAAAGTGATGATTTGTTTCACCTCATATATCAAAAGGCACACGCCACTTGTAAAATGTGATTCTTTTAAAATATATACTTTATTATTCGCCTATTTATCTTGATTTGCGACATTTTAACGCCAATAGCATGAAAATGCAACTTTTTAAAACAGAAATGCCAACCCTTCCAGACCACACTTGCGACCTTTGAAACATATTTGCGATTTTAAAGCATATTTGCGACATTTCCATTGGTAAATTGCGGCTTTTGTCTCACACTCCGGACGTTTTTGTTCTTGTTCTGTTTTTGTTGAATGTCAATTTAGGCCTCTTTCACACTTGCGTTGTTGGGATCCGGCATGCACTTCCGTTGCCGGAGGTGCCTGCCAGATCCGGAAAAACGCAAGTGTACTGAAAGCATTTGAAGACGGAACCGTCTTCCAAATGCTTTCAGTGTTACTATGGCACCCAGGACGCTATTAAAGTCCTGGTTGCCATAGTAGGAGCGGGGAGCGGTATACTTACAGTCCGTGCGGCTCCCGGGGCGCTCCAGAATGACGTCAGAGCGCCCCATGCGCATGGATGACGTGATCCATGCGATCACGTGATCCATGCGCTTGGGGCGCCCTGACCTCACTCTGGAGCGCCCGGGGAGCCGCACGGACGGTAAGTACACTGCTCCCCCGCTACACTTACCATGGCTGTCAGGACTTTAGCGTCCCGGCGGCCATGGTAACCACTCTGAAAAAGCTAAATGTCGGCTCCGGCAATGCGCCGAAACGACGTTTAGCTTAAGGCCGGATCCGGATCAATGCCTTCCAATGGGCATTAATTCCGGATCCGGCCTTGCGGCAAGTCTTCCGGATTTTTGGCCGGAGCAAAAAGCGCAGCATGCTGCGGTATTTTCTCCGGCCAACAAACGTTCCGTACCGGAACTGAAGACATCCTGATGCATCCTGAACGGATTACTCTCCATTCAGAATGCATTAGGATAATCCTGATCAGGATTCTTCCGGCATAGAGCCCCGACGACGGAACTCTATGCCGGAAGACAATAACGCAGGTGTGAAAGAGCCCTTACTGACAGAATCAGCTGTTTAGCTCATTTATATTAGATAAAAATAAATGCTTCCTGTTTTATTACTTACCTATCAGTTCCCACGACGAGTTGGTTTTCTTTTCATAAATGTGAATTTTTGACAAAAAGTTGCATCTTTCTGCAATAAATGTGACTTTTTACACAAAACACCACCATAAATTTGAGCCATTTCTGTAGATAAGACGATGATAAATGAGGCGTAAAACCTTAGATTGTGAGCCCCATTGGGGACAGTTGGATGATAATGTCTGTAAAGCGCTGCGGAATATAGTGGCGCTATATAAGTGCATAAAATAAAAAAATAAATAAAATATGCGCCAATTTGATAGCTCCACCCATTTTGACATTTATAACTCATTTCCGGCGTGATGCATTTGTTATGGTGAAAATTCTGGAGAAAAACTTGATATATTTGTCTCAAATCAAAACGCCATTCTTTATGGCGCATTTTACACCATAATTCTGGTGCAACATCCTTAGTAAATGTCCCCCAGTACATCTTATCTACAGGCCCGCAGAATCCATTCTCTAGATTTTGAATACTTTCTACCCTCCGTGCTGGATAAGGCTGCCAACCAGAATTTTTATTTTCCTAAATAAATGGCCCAAAAATCACAGAGAGCCAATATTTATTATGGAGAAATTGGAAAACCATAATGAATGATAAAAATGATACGGAATACATGTCTACAGCTCAGTATTACTGATAAGAACTCATTACCAGCATTTACTGTGAGCTGTAAAATGATGATAATTACCGCCAAAATAATCTAGTCCGGTTTTCCCAACCTAAAAAAAATATCACGGACAGAACTTTTTTTTTTTTTTTCATGGACGCGGGAAAAAAGTAGCTTATTTTTACCTACTATCAGTTGGCAAACCTGGTGCTGGAGCCAAAAGAGGTTATAAAACTAGAGGACCCCTTTCATTTTCCCACATGTCAGCCCTGGCATGCCGTACTATCCATTTATGCTTTCTTTTTTGGGTGGAATGGTGCAAAAATGAGGAAAACATTAATGGAAAGTTCTGGAGGTTATTTTTTCCTACAAAAACTGAATGATATGCAACTTTTCTAGCAGATAAAGAAGCCTCATAAATGTGGTGACCTGTGAACCGGCATGTGTAAAGTCCTAGCTGACAGGACCGTGCAGAGTAGAGGCGGACGTGTCATGCGCGGCGGGCGGCCGCTGTGTATAACCCCTGCTCAGGGAGCCAAGTGCGCGGGAAGTCCGCTCCATATATGGGCTGCGGAAGTTCCGTCCATGGCGGCCAGGAAGCGCCCAATAAGGAGCGGGGCTGGCGGTTCCTGTCTGGAATGAGGGAGTGACATTTCCGCTGGCTGTTGGCTCTGGGTGAAATGGATCGGATGACAGTAATTATTTTTACACTGGCAGGCTGCAGCATATCCATGGAGCTAGTGCTGACAGGAGTGTGCAGACAGCGCCTGCCTGTAATATGCATATGGCTGGAGTGACAGCACGGGAGACACAAACTAGTGCACAGCTCAGCCCAGCCAATCACATCCCAGAGGTGATATGCTAGCAGCCAGTCACATCATTTCTTCCATTTTCTAAATAGCACTGGACATATGAGCGCTGGAAGCTGATTGGTTGCTATGGGCAACTTGTCTCATCCAGTACTTAAGTCCAAAAAACAACAACCTTTAAATACTCCTTTTGCAAACTGCTCTGCAAAAAATGAATGCTGTACTGTGATTATTTGGCAATGTCCCCGTTAATTTTAATAAATGAGCCCCTAGAGCAGGGATCAGCAACCTCCGGCACTCCAGCTGTTCTGAAACTACAACTCCCAGAATCCTCTTTTCACTTCTATGGCAGTTACAAGAATAGCTGAGTAAGTGTGCATGCTGGGTGTTGTAGTTTCACTGCAACTGGAGTGCAGAAGGTTGCCAATCCCTAGAGGCTCATGCACACAAGCAATATTAAAGGGGTTTTTCTGAGATTTCAATACTTTTGACCAATCCTCAGAATAGGTCATCAGTATCTGATCGGTGAAAGTCCGACACCCGGACTCATTGAAGTGAATGGGGATGAGCGCAATACCAAGCACAGCCGCTATGCAATGTATATCGCTGTGTTTGGTGAGCACGGAGAAGGACACGGCACTCACAGGAGTGCTGGTGCCTTCTGCAGCAGCTGATCGGTGGGGGTCCAGGGTGTCAGACTCCCACCGATCAGATACTGATGACCTATTCTGAGGACTGGTCATCAGTATTAATATCTCAGAAAACCCCTGAGTTTTCAAAAGACTTTTCATATGGCATAGAGACCCCAAAAGTTTTGATAGTTGAGTGCTGAGACCCCTACTAATTGCTAAAACAAGAAGAGAGAAATGCTCTCTTTCCTCCTGACAAGAGACGGGCTCAAGAGAAGTCTATGGGCCTGTCTCAACTCAGTCCTCTGCAGCGAGGAGAGAGAATGCGATATCCTCATTTCAGCGATCGATGGGTGGTCTCAGCACTCAGGCGCCAACCAATCAATCTCTACGACATATCAAAAGGTTCTTGCAAACTCGGTGGCCCAAGTTTTATCAGTGGAAAATTAAAGTCAAGGCCACATTCATACAACCGTGTGACTTTGTGTCTGTGTGGTGGATAGCAAATCACGGACACCAGCCGTGTGCACCGCCGCATCGCAGTGCGGACCCATTGACCCACTCCACATGTCCTGTCTTTGGCTGAATCTTGTGGATTGTGGACGCATTGAAATAAATGGGTCGGTTATGTGGAGAGCTCTTGCATTTCTTCTGTGTGGAAGCCATCAGTTTTCCAAATAGGGGCTTATTCACTCGTCAGTGAATGACGGACACAGACATCTCAACTCTCCCAGTTTTTCATAGAGAAACCAAGGTTTTGGGCTCCCAGGGCACAATCACTACCCTGCCTTGACATTTAGTGACTTTTGTGATGCAAGCTGCACATCATGGGACCAGGGACAGGCGAGTATGTTTACACAGGGCACAGAGCATGATTCACTTTGTAAAAGGGGCACACATATACCCCTATATACAGGGGTAACAAAGCATGAGGCACAGAATGTGCGGAAGTGTCTGTAGGGGGCAACGAATGTGTGGCACTATCTGTTGTATATTTGTGTTGGTATATAGGGTGCAGATGTGTTGGTAAAGTGAGAAGCTGAAGACCTCTGGGCAGCAAACTTTAGAGAGACAAGTTGTGGTCAGGAGAAGTCATCATGGTGGTCTGAACTGGAAAGAAAAGGAAAGAGAAAAACTCTGAAGGAAATGTCACCTGAAAATCGCCAAATGTAAATGGTATTCTGACACACACTGCGATTGATCAGTGCTGTATTCTATACCATGATAGGTGGTAGCATTCTCTT
This sequence comes from Bufo bufo, assembly GCF_905171765.1. Lineage (NCBI taxonomy): Eukaryota > Metazoa > Chordata > Amphibia > Anura > Bufonidae > Bufo > Bufo bufo. The sequence goes on along the minus strand of NC_053389.1, from coordinate 437,948,030 downwards.
TTGTAAATCAGCAACTATTCAGGCCATGCTAGGATCTGTAGTTTCACACTGTACAAACTTAGGCCTCATGAACAAGACCGTATTTCCTGTCTGCATTTTTTTGCAGCTCAAATGCGGACCCATTCATTTAAATTGGGCCACAAAAGATTCAGACAACACACAGTGTATGGCCTCTTTCACACGACCTTTTTTTTTTTCCATTTTGCGGGCCGTTTTTTGCCGTCCGTATACGGAACCATTCATTTCAATGGTTCCGCAAAAAAAACGGAATGTACTCCGTATGCATTCCGTTTCCGTATTTCAGTTTTTCCGTTCCGTTGAAAGATAGAACATGTCCTATATTTGGCTGCAAATCACGTTCCGTGGCTCCATTAAAGTCAATGGGTCCGCAAAAAAAACGGAATGCATACGGAAATGCATCCGTATGTCTTCCGTATCCGTTCCGTTTTTTGCGGAACCATCTATTGAAAATGTTATGCCCAGCCCAATTTTTTCTATGAAATTACTGTATACTGTATATGCCATACGGAAAAACGGAACAGAAACGGAAACACAACGGAAACAAAAAACGGAACAACGGATCCGTTTAAAACGGACCGCAAAACACTGAAAAAGCCATACGGTCGTGTGAAAGAGGCCTATGTCTGTTCTACAGCCCCACAAAAGAATAGAACATGTCCTATTCTTGTCCATTTTGCGGACAAGAACAGGCATCTGTAACATAGTGCAGGACCTTAGGAAGGGGAACACATGGGATGCACATGGCACGTCCTGACTATGCAAATTGAGCTGTTTTTGGAGCTTTTTGGTGGTTGGTTTTGGTGTTGCATTTATGTAATAAGTTTGGTTCTGGTTAGAGATGAGCGAATTTCAGGTTATGAAATTCGTTCATGCTTCGTTTACTGGTAAAAGGTGAATTGCGTTATGGATTCCGTTACCACGGACAATAACGCAATTCTATAATGGAATGCCTTTAGAGGAATTCCGTTATTTATTCCGTCATAATAGAAGTCTATGGGCTGCAAAACGGATCCGTCCCGTTTCCATTATGCAGGAGAGGACTCCCCTGCATAACGGAAACAGAACGGATTTGTTTTGCAGCCCATAGACTTCTATTATGACCGAATAAATAACGGAATTCCTCTAAAGGCATTCCATTATAGAATTGCGTTATGGTCCGTGGTAACGGAATCCATAACGCAATTCACCTTTTACCAGTAAACGAAGCGTGAACGAATTTCAAAATATGAAATTCGCTCATCTCTAGTTCTGGTGCTGTCTTTATGGAATAGGTTTGGTTCTGGTATTGTATTTATGTAAGGAGTTTGGTTATGGTGTTGTATTCAAACTGACAGTCCTTCAGTGTGCTTCAGTTTTTTTGCACTGACCCATTGACTTGAATGGGCAAGTCCTCTGTGAAAAAAGCAACACAGTGACCCAATAACGTCTATAGCAGGGATGCTCAACCTGCGGCCCTCCAGCTGTTGTAAAACTACAACTCCCACCATGCCCTGCTGTAGGCTGATAGCTGTATTCTGTCCAGGCATGCTGGGAGTTGTAGTTTTGCAACAGCTGGACGGCCGCAGGTTGGTCATCCCTGTTCTATAGGGTCTTTGCGTGAAAAATGCAAAAGACAGAACATGCTGTATTTTTTTTTCACACAATACCGATTTTCTGCAGCAGAATTTCCCCTGCAGATCCTGCTGTCACCGCCAGTCAATTCATTCTGAGGATGAGATGTCTTAAAGGGTTTCTATCACTTGGTATGACATAATTAGCTGTCAGACACTAGCGATCCGCTAGTGTCTGCTCTGGCCAACCATCCTACTATAATCACTTGTGGGGCAGCGGTTTTGCTAAAAAACTAACTTTTATAAATATGCTAATGAGCCTCTAGGTGCTATGTGGGCGTCATTAGCACCTAGAGGCTCCGTCTACCTTCATACACAGCCGCCGCCCAGCGCGTCCCTCCAGCCCGCCCATGTCCTCCTCCGTGTGACGCAGCGGACGAGTTCTCGCGCATGCGCCGTGCGCGGCTGTATTCGGCGCATTTGAGATCTCAGCTCGGAGCGGTCAGACATTCAATGCGCATGCGCCGAATACAGCCGCGCATGCGCATTGAATGTCTGACCGCTCCGAGCTGAGATCTCAAATGCGCCGAATACAGCCGCGCACGGCGCATGCGCGAGAACTCGTCCGCTGCGTCACACGGAGGAGGACATGGGCAGGCTGGAGGGACGCGCTGGGCGGCGGCTGTGTATGAAGGTAGACGGAGCCTCTAGGTGCTAATGACGCCCACATAGCACCTAGAGGCTCATTAGCATATTTATAAAAGTTAGTTTTTTAGCAAAACCGCTGCCCCACAAGTGATTATAGTAGGATGGTTGGCCAGAGCAGACACTAGCGGATCGCTAGTGTCTGACAGCTAATTATGTCATACCAAGTGATAGAAACCCTTTAAAATCTCCTCCACTTTGCTGGCACTGTAAAAACGTGCGTGTCTGCCACGCGCAAATCTGTGGCAGTAAATCTACAGCATAAGAGTACATTCACATGACCGTATTTATGGGTCCAAATCTGTTCTGCGGTTTTGTGGCATGGATGCGGACACACTCATTTCAGTGGGGCCGCAAAAGATGTAGAGAGCACATCGTGTGCTGTCCGCATCCGTACTTCCGTTCCACGGCCCTGCAAAAGAGAGAGAGCATGTCCTATTCTTGTCCACAATTGCGGACAAGAATAGGCATTTCTATGATAGGCAGGGGCGTAGCTATAGAGGGGGTGCAGAGGTAGCAGTCACTACCGGGCCCAGGAGCCTGAGGGGCCCAAAAACCCTTGTGCCACATAAGACACTGGCATTATAGAAAGTGCATGCTGTTCAATTTACACCTCTGGTGGGAGGGAAGGGATTAGGTCAAGAATTTGGCATGAAGGGGTGCCCTTTCAATGTTTGCCTCTGGCAGCAGGAAGGCTACGTGCTCCCCTGCCCCTTGCCAACAAGCACTAAGGGAATGGGGGGGGGGGGGCCCAAGCTGAACTCTTGCACCAGGGCCCGTGAGCCTTTAGCTACGTCCCTGATCATAGAGCTGGCCGTGTGCTTTCCGCAAAATGTGGAATGCACGCGGCCGGTATCCGTGTTTTGCGGATCCGCATTTGGCAGACCACAAAACACATACGGTTGTGTGAATGTAGCCTAACAGTCTTGTGTGGATGTGCCTTCTACACACATTTTTCTGAGCTATGTGATATCAATCCAGTCACATTTTTATTGTGAGGATTTTTTGTAAGGTGTTGCTAAAATTCTGATGACGATCTTACCAAGAGTGGGATCTCCACATGGTACTAGGAGTACATTGGCTGACATTTAGGCCTCATGCACACAAACGTATTTTGTTTCCGTGTCTTTTCCGTTTTTTTTTGCAGCTAGGAGGCGGACCCATTCATTTCAATGGGTCCGCAAAAAAAGCGGACAGCACACTGTGTGCTATCCGCATCTATATGTCCGTTCCGTAGCCCCGCAAAAAAATAGAACATGTCCTATTCTTGTCCGTTTTAGGCATTGTTACAATGGATCCGCAAAAATAAACTGATAGAAACACATACAGTCGTGTGCATGTAGCCTGAGGGTCTACGTATGTGTTTTGCGGATCCTCACATCGTCGGCACTCTCATAGAAAATGCCTTTTCTTGCGGACAAGAATAGCACATGTTCTATTTTTTGGCAGAACGGAAGTGCAGATCCGGAAATGAGGATGCGGACAGCTCATTCCGGCCTCATTGAAAATGAATGGGTCCGCACCTGTTCCGCAAAATTGAGGAACAGGTGTGGACCCATTTTGCGGACGTGTGAATGGACCCTTAACATGTGAAATGATTGTTTTCTTCCTCTGTTTGCTAAAAGGAATAAATGTGAAGACTATCTCAGCGTTCCTGCTACTAGGTGCTGCATTTTATTATTCATCTTACTTTCCTCAGAATTGTAAGGTGCGGTATATCTGATACTTATCATAGTGATCAGTGATGGCCAGTTCGCCGTGTTCGCGGGCTGCCATCTTAAATCACAAGTCCGGCGAGGCACAGGTAAGTCTCTACCTGTGCCTGCGTCGCAAAGCAGTCTGAAACAAATGCGGTCACCGGGAGCAGGCAGTTCCGAGAACAGCCCGATGAAGGCCCCCGGCGGCTGTTCTCGGAACTGCCTGCTCCCGGTGACCGCATTTGTTTCAGACCGGCTCGCGGCACAGGTAAGGACTTACCTGTGCCTCGCCGGACTTGTGATTTAAGATGGCAGCCCGCATGCGTTCGGCTGGCTTTATGTGCTGTTTTATGCCCGTGGGTTTGATGCATTTTTTTGTATAGAATAGTTTTCTATCATTTAAGCAAAAAAATGCTGAAACAACATTGTGAGCACTGTTTGATTCCCTAGATGCATTCTTTACTCTCATTAACTATTTAGGGTGCAGTCAGAATGAAGTTAAAACATAACTCCACTCAAAACCTGAAAATCCAGGTGAGGCTGTGGTTAACCCAGTATCCTTCTCCCTAGCTTTGTCGCACTATACATCAGACCAGGTAGCTGAGATATGAGGACCTGCTTCGTTAGACCTCACACTTTGGTGCTAGACAGTTGAAATTGCTCACATTGTCTCCTACAAGAAAACGTATCCTTTAACAGTTATCCGGTTTCTGTTTCATCGTTATGGGTCATCATTGACCCTGTACCCACAGCCAGGATGTTGATAGACACTGGAGATATGTGTGAGGCAAACCACACTATAATACTGAGACTGCACTTTATAATGTTGGCATTTGCATGTAATTAAGGGCTGAGGTAGAGGTCAATATTGGGGATACACCTAGGACACCACTATGCTGTGTAGCCTATTTCTGTAATGTAAAAAAGTGCTTAAGAGAACCTCACAGTCAGAGCCACGTGAGTGCTGGCAGAATACCACAGCCGCCAGTATAATGATGAACAGCCTCACTGCATTGCAGTTAGCAAGTGGGGTAAGTGACGCTCCACAATTGGTGCATACCCTAGGCACCTAGATAGAGGTCGTCCATAGTGCTTCCTAGTCTTTGCACCAGCGACTGTTTAGAGGTCCTGTGATAAGTAAGCTGAAGAGCAACAGACCAGCCAGCTTGCCTGGTAGTGAGAATCCTGATTAGATAGTGATGTACCAGGCTGTGATAACTGAAGGCAGCCAGAGTCTGCAGAAAGCTGTGGCCGAGCAAGTGCCACGCCTGAGGACTGTGAGTATGAATTTGCATCGGGTGGAGAGAATCATTTCAGCCTAGACCAAGCAGCATAGCCGTCCGAATCCCTACCACAAGAGGGAGACTCCATGGCAGGGTTGTCGACGTCCATTTAATTGGGGGCAGTTCCAGAAAAGCAATAAGCCTTTTGCCACTAGGCAGAGATTTTGATGCTGCCAAGCCTTTTTCCTTTAAGGCCTAACTAAGACGAGCAATTTCAATGTGAGAAACTCACCGCGTGTGTCAGCATGATTTCCCGTTCTGACCTCTACTCCTCTGACAGAATCGCACAGCATTATAATGATTTATAATGCTGTGTATCCATAGGAGAAATCAAAGCTATTGAATTGTTCTGACATATTGCTGTCAGTTTGATTCAGCAGATACACTGGACTGTAACTGGCTTTTATCTGCACTGAAAAATAAAGGTAACATTTTAACCGAGCTGCACCTTTTTCTCTTTTTACTCAAGCAACGCTGTGGTTTTTGGCGTGGTCCGTGCTTGGTGTGACAGGGTTTGAGCACGCCTAAACTCTCTCTTTGCCTACCAATTCAGTAGATACAGGTTTGGAAGAGACACAGTATTATAAATCATTATGCCACACTGAATTTGGTCGTCCGAAACTAGCCTAAAGACGCTTTCCGGTAATAATTTTATTTATTTTTTTTAAATCACTTTAGGTAACTATACCTTTACTACCGTAGGTAGAGGGAATGCAAATGAGCTCTTAGCAAGCTCTGTCTCTAATGCCACCAGATATAAGGCAACTATCCTATAAGTCAATGTTCGACTTTATAAGAGGCCTTGAGACATGACTTGGATAATGATTAAACCAGCACCTCATCTGCAGACTGGTTTTTGGGGTAATTGCCTCTCATCAGCAGTGATGGCCAGTTCGCATTGTTCGTCCGCGAACATATGCGGGCTGCCATCTTTTTTCACAAGTCCGGCGAGGCACAGGTAAGCCTTTACCTGTGTCGGTAGCCGGTCTGAAAACAAATGCGGTCACCGGGAGCAGGCAGTTCCGAGAACAGCCCGATGAAGGCCCCCGGTGGCTGTTCTCGGAACTGCCTGCTCCCGCTGACCGCACTTGTTTTCAGACCGGCCCGCGCACAGGCACAGGTAAGGGCTTACCTGTGCCTCGCCGGACTTGTGAAAAAAGATGGCAGCCCGCATATGTTCGCGGGCGAACAATGCGAACTGGCCATCACTGCTCATCAGTGCAGGGCAGAGAGCACTGGCTTAGAGGCCTAGGTCCGGATTTGGAGAATACAATATCTCTTAAACGACGTGAGGCTATGCTCCTCTGGAATTCTGGAAAAAGGGCATCCAAACAAGCTTTCATCTGCTCTGTCCAGCTTTTCCAACATGCAGAGTACGGATTCCTAGAAAATATATGATATCCGTATGCCGCATGCTGGAAAAGCCAAGCAAAGATGATGAAACCCAAAGGTGCAGAAGCACATTAACAACTGCTGCTGCACATCTATGGTTTCAGCAAAGGTTTAGGTCCCCTTTAGGGTCCATTCACACGTCCGCAACTGTTTTGCGGTCCGCAAATTGCGGATCCGCAAAACACGGACACCGGCCATGTGCGTTCTGCATTTTGCGGACTGCACGTGGCCAGCACTATAGTAGAAATGCCTTATCTTGTCCGTGGCTGCGGACAAGAATAGGAAATGTTCTATTTTTTTGCGGGGCCGCGGAACGGAAGTGCGGATGCGGACAGCACACATTGCGGAATGGATGCGGACCCATTTTGTGGACATGTGAATGGACCCTTAATGGAACACATGAGTCCCTTTAACCCAGCACTGCCAGTGGTTCAGTGTGAGGATCCCATGATGGATGCCAGGTGGGCTGTTGGGTTTACATGGATTGTACAAAATAAGAAAAACATGACTGCTATGTTCCAAAAATTGCAATGTGTCCACATGTTGTGTGTGGTATTGCAGTTCAGCCCCATTCCCTTTAAAGGAGTTGAGCTGCAAGAACCCATGGACAAGTGTGTATTTTTTTTCCCTTTAATGCCTGAAGATTTTGAGGGAAAAGCTACAGGAGAGATGGCCTCCAAAAATATTTCAGGACCTAATGAGCTGGAGTGTAGGTAAAGACTTGTAAGGCCTCTTTCACACGGGCGTGTCCGGATGCGTCCCGGTGCATTGCGGCAAACCCGCGCAAGTAGGAACGCAATTGCAGTCAGTTTTGACTGCGATTGCGTTCCGATGTTCAGCTTTTATCGCGCGGGTGCAATGTGTTTTGCATGCGCGTGATAAAAAACCGACTGTGGTACCCAGACCCGAACTTCTTTACAGAAGTTCAGGTTTGGGTTAGTTGTAGTGTAGATTGTATTATTTCCCCTTATAACATGGTTATAAGGGAAAATAATAGCATTCTGAATACAGAATGCATAGTAAAATAGGGCTGATGGGGTTAAAAAAAATAATAATAATTGAACTCACCTTAATCCACTTGTTCGTGCAGCCCGCATCTCTCCTGTCTTCATCTGTGAGCAATAGGACCTTTGATGACGTCACTGCGTTCATCACATGGTCCATCACCATGGTGATGGATCATGTGATGAGCGTAGTGACGTCATCAGCGTAGTGGTCCCCATCCCGATCGTCACCTAGCAACTGTGCGTGAAATTCGAACTGCATCCGCACTTGCTTGCGGATGCTTGCGATTTTCACGCAACCCCATACATTTCTATTGGGCCTGCGTTACGTGAAAAACGCACAAAGAGGAGCATGCTGCGATTTTCACGCAACGTGAAGTGTGAAAATTAGTGATGTGTGAAAATCACCGCTCGTGTGCACAGCCCCATAGAAATGAATGGGTCAGGATTCAGTGCGGGTACAATGCGTTCAACTCACGCATCGCATCCGCGCGGAATACTCGTCCGTGTGAAAGGGGCCTAAACGTGACAAGTGTATAAACTTGCTTGTTTTCCACAAAGCCAATCACACAAGCTACTTTTTGTATCCACACACAAATGAATCACATATTTGTCCAAGTATCCTTTGTGGGATAAGGTATAAATAAGAATAAAGGCTCAGAGTTACTAATTCTGTATGTGGCTTAAATTTAGGCCTCTTGCACGTGACCGTATGGCTTTTCAGTATTTTGCGGTCCGCAAAAAACAGATCCGCAAAAAATACAGATGAAATCTGTGTGCATTCTGTTTTTTACGGAACAGAACATCTTTGCAGATCCATTGAAATGAATGGTTCCATATACGGTCCGTATGCGGAACACAAAAAAAGAAACGGAAAAAAAAAACTTTCGTGTACAAGAGGGCTTAGGCTGTCTAGACCTGCACCAGGTTTGTCACAGTGGTTAAGGCTGGATGATAAATGGGGTGCTGGGATAGTCACTTTTATTTAACTCTATACTAACTGTTGTTAGACTACTTTAAAGGGACACTGACAGGCCCAAAAAGCATATTTAGTTATACAGGGTGGGCCATTTATATGGATACACCTTAATAAAATGGGAATGGTTGATGATATTAACTTCCTGTTTGTGGCACATTAGTATATGTGAGGGGGGAAACTTTTCAAGATGGGTGGTGACCATGGCGGCCATTTTGAAGTTGGCCATTTTGAATCCAACTTTCGTTTTTTCAATAGGAAGAGGGTCATGTGACACATCAAACTTATTGGGAATTTCACAAGAAAAACAATGGTGTGCTTGGTTTTAATGTAACTTTATTCTTTCATGAGTTATTTACAAGTTTCTGACCACTTATAAAATGTGTTCAATGTGCTGCCCATTGTGTTTTGTCAATGCAACCCTCTTCTCCCACTCTTCACACACTGATAGCAACACTGCAGGCCCCCAAGGTCTCCCGATCTGACCCCCTTAGACTTTTTTCTTTGGGGTCATCTGAAGGCAGTTGTCTATGCTGTGAAGCATTTCTCCTGCGGTGTTGCTATCAGCTAAATATGCTTTTTGGGCCTGTCAGTGTCCCTTTAAGACAGAATTTTCTGCAAGAACTGTGGCGTGCAAAACATTGCATCTTAGGCCATGTCCCCTTTCCCATTAAGCTCTGCCCCTTTCGTGCAAACTCTATAACTTTTTCAAGCAAGTCGGAAAAAGTGTAGAAACCCTAGTTTGGGCCAAATTGCACCAGTTTGTGCCACTTTTACATTCTAGTTGCAAACACATTGTAAATCTCGCCCAAAATTCGTAAAAAAAATGAATTTATTCGGTTCTTATAAGATTTTTAAAAGAGTGCATTATATTTATAAAGTAATATGGTACTATATATGAAGTAGTGGTAGACAACAACAAGGCAGGGTCAGCAGTACCACAGTGCAGCACGAAATAAGGTCCCAGCAGAATCAAATACCACAGTGCAGCACAAAATACCTCCCCAGAAGCTGTACCTCTGTGTAGGCCATCAATAGCATTCACATTCTGCCCTCCTCCTCTAGTTGTGTCTAATAAATATATGGAGAAAGGCACTTAGAAGGTGAGATGTGGGCCACAGCATTGAGCCTTCCCTACATTCAGCATGCTGCTTGGACATCCCCTGATAATGACACCTATAGTGCCCCCAGTAGTACGCTCCTCAAGTGGCCGAAAAAATAAAATACCTTGAGTCTAGTTCTAAGTTGCTGTCTTCGGTGCAGGCCACCAATCTTTTTCAGTCTACGTCCTGAGACACCTGTGTCCCTTCTCCATTTGTACATTGCCTCATATAGTGGCCTATGAGGGTAAATAGCAAGGCGCAGAGTCATGGGCTCCCATGCCCCAACACAATATTCAACTATGTCACCATCCTGAGGACAGCGATGCAATTGAATTCATGAGGGCACCTGCAGCAACTTACCAGGTGTCTACGTACCTAATGCATGATTCCCATGTTATCATTATGTACTTGAGTGAGATAGAGTAGCTAATAGCTGATCTTGGCTTCATTTCACAGTCCACAGGATCCAATGGATGCAGAGTTTTCAGTCTGAGGCAATAAAAGGGGATTTCCACAGTTTAAAGGATAACTGTCATATGTTTTTTTATTTGCTAGTTTATGAGCGCTAGGCATGTATACCTGAGTTAGTCTGTCAATGGTTGCCAAAACATCTGTAATTACCTTATAATAACAGATTTCATTAATGTCTCCTGTCCCTTTCCACTGCTCCCTTACAAGACCGTTGCTATGGCTCAGAAGACAGAGGGGCGGTCCTTTACACTGCATGCCTGCTTTAGGCTTCAAAGTGAGGAGGCGTGTCTCTCAGTAATCCAATCTGATTGGCTGGCAGGAAGCTGCTGGCTACAGCAAGTTTGTATGTGACCTGAGGGAATGCAGTTTTGGCCTCAGAGAACTGGCAGAGGAGCCATCTTGAAAAGATCCTCATAATGTAAGATTCAAAACAGCCGTAACTAAGGGGGAAACTCAAGGAAAACAGTGGTATGTGAAGAAACTGAAGATTGCTTTATGCATAATGCTGCTGCAGCAGTAACATATGCTAACATTGATTTTTGATGAAAATATGACAGTTATCCTTTAAAAGACAGCAGATTGGCAGTTGCATATGCAAAACAGTGCATGATATCACAGAATTTCATGACATCAAAATGATGGTTATTGTATAAGAACACCAGGCACTAATGGGGCTGCTCATTCCTTTGCAGGAGGGCGACTTGCATGGTCAGAGTCCGGGGGGATTCATTATTGGGTATAGATAGATAGTTACATAGATGTGCACTGTACGGCCACTTTATTACAGATGCTCATCTAGTAGTTAATAGCTGATCTTGGGCGCTTTTCACATTCCGTCTACAGGGTGGGAAGTTTTAATTCTGGGAGGCAATTAAAGGGTTTTCCACAGATTAAAAGGCACCATATTACATCACAACATTCCGTGACATCATAATGATGGCCTTTTATAAGAACACCAGACAAAATTAAGACTGCTCATTCCTTTGCAAGAGGGCGACCTGAGTGGTCAGAGGGTACAACAGGTATATACAGAGGTTTTTCAGTTTCCTCTAAGCTTATACAGTCCTGATCAAAAATTTAGGACCACTTGAAAATGGCAAAAAATCATATTTAGTATGGCTGGATCTTAACAAGGTTCCAAGTAGAGCTTTAACATGCAACAAGAAGAAATGGGAGTGAGACAAAACATTTTTTGAGCATACAATTTAATGAAAACAACGAATAAACTGAAACAGGCTGTTTTTCAGGTGATCAAAAGTTTAGGACCACACCTCCAAAAAAAAAACTAAACCCCCCCAAAACAGAAATCCAACTTCCAAACATGAACTCCGCCGTTATTGTTTATCACTTCCAAAATTTGTTTCGGCATGCTTGATGCAAGCGTTTCCATGAGTTGAGTGGGAACATTTCTCCAAGTGGTGAAGACGGCCGCACGAAGGCCATCTACTGTCTGGAACTGTTGTCCATTTTTGTAAACTTCCCTTGCAATCCATCCCCAAAGGTTCTCAATTGGATTTAGATCAGGGGAACACGCAGGATGGGCCAAAAGAGTGATGTTGATCTCCTGGAAGAAGTCCCTTGTCCTGCGGGCATTGTGTACTGTAGCGTTGTCCTGTTGAAAAACCCAGTCGTTACCACACAGACGAGGGCCCCTGCACTTCCTCAAGCTCCATTGTTCGACTGAAGGAAAAAGCACCCCAGACCATTATGGCGCCCCCTCCACTGTGGCACGTAGAAAACATCTTAGGTGGGATCTGCTTGTCATGCCAGTAACGTTGGAAACCATCAGGACCATCAAGGTTAAATTTTTTCTCATCAGAGAATAAAACTTTCTTCCACCTTTGAATGTCCCATGTTTGGTGCTCTCTTGCAAAGTCCAAACGAGCAGTTCTGTGGCGTTCAAGGAGACGAGGTCTTTAGAAGAAGTTTTTTGTTTTTGAAGCCCTTTAGTCTCAGATGCCTTCTGATGGTTATGGGGCTGCAGTCAGCACCAGTAAGGGCCTTAATTTGGGTCGAGGATCAGTGTCTTGACGGACAGCCAATTGGATCCTCCGGCTCAGTGCTGATGACATTTTTTGGGGTCTCCCACTTGACTTTTTTGTTCCATAACCCTCAGGATCATTTATGAAATTCCAAATGACTGTCTTACTGCGTCCCACCTCAGCAGCGATGGCTGTGAGGGACCCTGCTTATGCAGTTCAACAACCCGACCACGTTAAAAAAGGGAGAGTTTTTTTGCCTTTGCCATCACAACGTGTGACTACCTGACAGAAAATGACAATGAATCCACATCTTTGCACAGGTTTGGCCTTTTAAAGGCATGTGGTCCTAAAATTTGGATCAGCTGAAAAACAGCCCGTTTCAGTTTAATCGTTATTTTCAATTAATTGAAAGCTCAAAAAATGTTTTGTCTTACTCTCATTTCTTCTTGTTGCATGTTGAAGCTCTACTTGGAACCTTGTTAAGATCCAACAATGTAAAATATGATTTTTTGCCATTTTTCAAGTGGTCTTAAACTTTTGGTCAGGACTGTAGGACACACTGGGGGAATTCATTATTGGGGATAGATTAGATAAATAGATATATGGCAGATAGATGTGATATATATTGGCAGGTAGATATGAGGTGGAGTAGTAAGGAAAGTGTTAACCAGCTAGCTGTTGTAGGGCAGCAATACAAGGGTTAACCAGCTAGCTCTTGTGGGGTAGCAAGGAAAGGGTTAACCAGCTAGCTCTTGTGGGGTAGCAAGAAAAGGGTTAACCAGCTAGCTCTTGTAGCAAGGAAAAGTTTAACTGCACGTGGGCTGGCGCAGTGATATGATGTCACCGAGCCAGTCCGCGTGCGTTTCGGCACCTCTCCTACACTGTAATAGGCAATGCTGGAAGGGGGACTGGCATCCTGTGTGATGGCGGTCCCCTGCAGGCAGAGGATCTTTTGATCCTCTGCCTTGGAAGTGCCCACAACTGGACAATTTTGTCCAGTTGCCAGGGTGTTCCCCCCTCCCCCCACAGCAGGCATACATGACTGGGCTCAAGTGTGCCTGCAGGGGAACCTTAAAGGGGACATGTATATTTTGACACTTCTCTCTACACAAGCATGTCCACTACAATGTTGATAGTGTAATGTAGTTCCGGCGCCAACTTCTGATGACAAAGAAGACCAAAAAAACTGATTAGCAGAGGTGTGAACCCCCACCGATCAGCTTCGGGTGGCTGATCCTAAAAGCCAGATGTAATAGAATTTTACATATATGCCCACATAGTCATATTGTTTGTGAAGAACCTATGCTGAGTTTCTTTTGTACATACAGGTTTAAGATTTGTAAATTAATTCATGACAAAATACTTGCAGTTCTAGTATTAACAATGGTGGAGGTAAAAGATTAGTGGTGTGGATAAATCAAGGTAAAAGATTAGTGGTGTGGATAAATCAAGGTAACAGATTAGTGCTGTGGATAAATCAAGATAAAAGATTAGTGGTATGGATAAATTAAGGCAACGCTGGGAACGCTTGTTCCCAATAATTGCCTGGATCTTGAGCCCATGTAAAAGGGCCTTTATATGTGTGTGTTTATGGTATTGCTATCTAGGCCTCCTACACTACACCATTAAATCCTCTGCTCTCTGCTGAACCTGTGCCGGTCTGCACATCCCAGTTGACAAGTGACCTACAAAACAGGCCTGGCAATCCAGCTGTTCTGAAACTGTTCTGAAACTACAACTCTCAGAATCCTCCTTTCACATAGAAGTTACAATAACAACCAAGTAAGTGTGCATGATGGGAGTTGTAGTTTCACAGCATCTGGAGTGCTGAAAAGTTGCTGATCCCTGTGCCTATTGTTGATGGCATAGAGGCTAATTTAAAACTTCAAACATATCTTTATAATAAACACCTGTTTTTAAAGGATTTCATTTTCTAAAGATAGATTACTTTTAAAGAGAACAATTCTCTAAACTTCAGGCAAATCAAAGGGTTAAAAGTCAATGCATTAAGGGTGTCATTTACAAACAGATATACGCCACTTTTGTGGCGTATATCTGGCACAGATTCTGTCGAACCCCATGTTGCAGTAGAATCTATGACTTCTTCCCCCATCACGCCAGGTCTAAAAAAAGTGGACAGGGAAAGGGACGGGCTGCCCCCTGGATCTTACAGGCAGGAAGCTGTATGTGTAATACATACTGTATTGCACATACAGCCAATGCATTCCAATACAGAAGTATTGGAATGCATTGTAAAGGGGATCAGACCCCCAAAAGTTGGAAGTCCCAAAGTGGGACAAAAAATAAAGTGAAAAAAAAGTTGAAAAAATTAAGTCCCCCCCCCCCCAATCTTAAAAGTTTCAAGTAAAAAAAACAAACAAACGTCATTTTCCCCAAATAAAGTAAAAATTATTATTTTTTTGAATAGGGAAAAAAAGTATACATATTAGGTATCGCCGCGTCCATATAGACCGGCTCTATTAACATATTACATGACCTAACCCCTCAGATGAACACCGTCAAAAAATAAAAAATAAAGACTGCTAAATAAACCATTTTTTTGTCACGTTACATCACTAAAAGTACAACACCAAGCGATTAAAAAGGCGTATGCCCGCCAAAATAGTACCAATCTAACCGTTACCTTATCCCGCAAAAAATGAGCCCCTACCTAAGACAATCGCCAAAAAAAACTATGGTTTAGAATATGGAGACACTAAAACATTGTTTTTTTATTTGTTTTAAAAATGCTGTTATTGTGTAAAACTTAAGTAAATAAAAAAAAGTATACATATTAGGTATTGCCACATCCGTAAGAACCTGTTCTATAAAAATATCACATGACCTAATCCCTCAGATGAACACCGTAAAAAATAAAAACAGTGTTAAAAAAGCCATTTTTTTGTCACCTTACATCACAAAAAGTGTAATAGCAAGCAATCAAAAAGTCATACGCACCCCAAAATTGTGCCAAGCAAACCGTCATCTCATCCCGCAAAAATC
Source organism: Bufo bufo (assembly GCF_905171765.1). Taxonomy (NCBI): domain Eukaryota; kingdom Metazoa; phylum Chordata; class Amphibia; order Anura; family Bufonidae; genus Bufo; species Bufo bufo. The sequence continues at coordinate 437,932,843 of NC_053389.1, read as the reverse complement.
ATACCCTACCTAAAATAATCCAAAAACTGAAAAAACTATGGCTCTCAGATTATGGAGACCCTAAAACATGATTTTTTTTGTTTCAAAAATGAAATCATTGTGTAAAACTTACATATTTTATATAAAATAAAAGTAGACATATTAGGTATCCGTCACGTCCGTAATAAGAAAGTTAGTAAAATCAGTTTTAAATACCTTGAGGGGTGTAGTTTCTAAAATGGGGTTTTAGAAATTTTCTGAAAAATTTCAAGATTTGCTTCTAAAGTTATAAGCCTTCTAACGTCCCCAAAAAATAAAATGGCATTCACAAAATGTTCCAAACATATAGTAGATATATGAGGAATGTAAAGTAATAACTATTTTTAGAGGTAGAATGGCCTGGATAAGTAAAAGCGTTTTAAAGTTATCACTGGGGTAGAATTGGGAAAAGACAACAAATTCCACCATAGTTTTATGGGTTTGATTTTTATGACAAGGAACCCCAGTCCGACACAGTCTGCTCCTGCAAGTGCACTGGAGGCAGAGCTTCACTGTAAAGTAGTCTCTGCCATCAGATACTTCATAGTCCTTCCCCTCAGCTCTGAGTGACATCTGTAGCATCCAACTAGGAGACCAGTACAATTGTCACTGAAAGAAGAAGGGTGGGGCTTTGAAGAAGTGCAGAGAACACTCACCTCGCAGTGAAGCGCCACCTCCAGAGCACTTGCAGGAGCAGAATCTGGCAGAATAAAAACTTCATAGTCACACTCCTGATAACAAAATCTCTACAAAAAGTATGGGGGTCATTTATTAAGACCTATAGCTGGCGTTGGATCGGCGAAGTTATGAAGAGGCGCCGTCCTCTTCATAACTTCAGCGGATCCACCACCTCTTCAAAATGTAACTATATACTAGTGGGACGCCTTCCCTGGATGCTTGCACCACGTGTGCAGTGCCAACCCATCTTCTTTAAAACTCTTCTAAAGGTAAGCTTCCTAACTGTCTTATATTTAGACCTTTTTCTACGCCTGAAACAGAAGTAGACAATGGTAATTGAGACCGACCTACCGGCCCATCCCTGCCGCGCTCACTTTTTTAGACATGGCGTGAGCGGGGAAAAGATGCAATTTAGACATATTTCAGCTTGATAAATGACCCCCAATGTTTGTACTGCTTTACCAAGACTCTACCTAGTGCTGTTAGCAGTTTAGTATGGTCAAAACTGCTGACAGAGTCCCTTTAAAGGGGTTATCTGGGACTAAACTTCTTTACTGCATTGAGTATAACCTGCCAATACAATAAACTTTGCATTGTAGCTGCGCTTTAGAAACCTTGTAATTTTCCAGATTAGCGGGACCAGTCACTTGGTGCCATCTTTAGCATATCTTCCAACCACTGCTTTTATCACGTCCATACCTCCCATCATGCCCTGCAACTGAATCAGCTTAGAAGCTGGATGGTGTGCGGCAGGGTCTTGTAAAAGGGGAAAGGTGTGCTGGAAGGGAACAGCTGGAGATCAGAAGCCTAATGGCAGGCTTTGTGGCTGAGTAAGAGGTATACTGGGTGGATTCTGTTGGAGCTGAAATGGCAACATGCTGCACTATGGGAAGTGTAGCTGCTGCATCTTTAAACCTCCCAGACCCCATAAGTTTGGCAGTAGCCGGGAGAATGGGATTGGCACAATAATGCCAAAATGTGACAAAGGATACCGGATAATGTTTTTGAAGGTTTTAGGCCGAGCTTTTGTTTTTCTTTTTTAGGTCCCAGACAACTCCATTTAAGAATAAAATATTAGTTTTAATTCTCTCCTGGCTTTTTCTGGAAATCTACACTCTGGATCCACTAATCTTTTTGTGAAATAACACATATTACTCATCACTAATGAAAATAACAGATGTCTAAAATGCTTAAAAATACATAATCTTTAAAAGCCGTCGGTTAACATAAAACTGTTTTTTATATTGTAGATGAGTCATTATCATGTTGAGAAGAAACACTGAACACTTCTAAGTACAGAAATTGGCACTCATTGGGTTACGGATAGCAGCAGCATTGATTTTCCTGCCTTATTAGTCTAACTATTACTTGACAAGCCTGTAATTCCATCTCCCTAGCAAAATAATTCAGTTATCAGTGCTGTCTTCCGCCCTTGGAAATAAGGCCAAGGGCCTCCACATTTTTTTTCTCCCACATGTTATCCTGTTGGGGTCATTTATCATAAAAAAATATGGCTGGCCCTACACATGGGATAGCGGTTGGCCAAATGCTTGTTCGGCCACAGCTATCTTCTTGATCCTTACACTATCTGCAGTTGGGGGAAAGAGTCAGGAGGACTCCATACACAGTAGATGGTTAAGCCAACATTTATCTGTAATGCTTAAAGGGAACCTGTCATGTGGATATTTGATTATAATCTAATTATATACAATCATTAACTACTAAAAAGTACCTTAGATGTATTCACTTACCTCATAATATACACACAAAGATGCCACATGCCGTATGCTAATGAGCTGATTTGAGTCCAGCGTGATGTCATTGAGTCCAGCGTATATTTAATTCAGAGCTATAGTCACTCCTCTGCCCACCTGCTGCTGATTCATATGGGAAAAAAAACTGTCAATCAGCAGCAGGTAGGCGGGGAGAGTCAGGAGCTCATGAATATTCAGGACTCATCATTATCAGCTGGAGCTTTTCAATACAAGATGTTGGCAGATTGACTGGGTCAATTAAAGAAAGTGACCAAGCATTTTGCTAAGAGAATCAGTCACTTATTTATGTTGCCCTTAGTTAGGACACCATAAAACTGGTGACAGGTTCCCTTTAAAGAGGTTTTCTGAGCATTTTATACTGATGATCTATGCTCAGGATAGGTCAACAGTATCTGATTGGTGGGGTTTTGACTCCTGCTACCCCACCGATCAGCTGTTTGTGAGTGCCTTGGCCTTTTAGCAGCTCTACAAGCACAGCTCAATTAGATAGCAGATGTTGCATGGTATCACAACTTAGCCCCATTCACTTAAATGGGACAGAGCTGTGCCTAAGCCATGTGACTGATGAACGTGACGTCACTGGCCTGGGGTAAACTCCAAGTAGACCATGGGGTTCACTGGAGCGCCGCAGCTTCTTCAAGCAGCTGATTGACGGGAGTGATGGCCATCAAACCTTGACTGATCAGATACTGATGACATCTATTCTTATGACTGTATGTTATACCATTCCTTTATTATTCCTGCTAGAAGTTATGAATGAATTGCTAACAATTTGCAATGAAAGTCCAAATGGGTGTTATTAGTTGGGGGGGGGGGGTCCCTGCACAGTTTGACACTGGATGCACTGATTGGATAATGTCACACCCCCAACTGGTAACCCCCATCTGGAACTTCATTGCAAAATGCTAGTAATTAATTCAAAATTTAAAAAAGGAATGGTACAACATACAATTATAAGAATAGATGTTCCAGAATTGAGATTACGCGGTGAATGCAAGTAGTCACTAAAACAGACATGTCAGGAGTGGTGACAGGTCTTCTGTAAGCCTGCAACCACATAGTCTAATCTGAAGTCCATGTGAGGCCAATATGGCAAAAATGCGATCCCACTGGGTCCATATTTTCATCTGCAACTTTCTTTCTATGACAAACGTTTCTTTGGGACCCTCTGCTATAGAATCCAGCTAAATAAATACCAAAATAGAACACAAACATCAAAACCAACCATGTAAAGGGTATAATTAGTAACTAAGAAACAAAAACAAGATGTCATTACAAAAATGTAATGCCCCTCCAGAAATCACTTTGTTCATCTAAGCTTCCCTGTAGAGTTTTATAGATCTCAATTCAAGCATTCAAACAATAAGGGTCCATTCACACGTCTGTAGAATGGGTCCGCATCCATTCCGCAATTCTGCGGAATGAGTGCGGACCCATTCATTCTCAATTGGGACGGAAAGGATGCGCATCCGCATTTACGGTCCGCGGCTCCATACTTCCAGTCCGCGGCTCCCGAAAAAAATAGAACATGCCCTAGTCTTGTCCGCAATAGCGGACAAGAATAGGCATTTCTATATGGGCGCCGGCCGGGTGTATTGCGGATCCGCAATACACTACGGACGTGTGAATGGACCCTTAGTTGTTTAGTTAAAGGGGCTGTCTCATCAGCAAATAGCATTTATTATGTAGATTGTTAATACAAGCCACTTAATAATGTATTATTATCCATATTGCCTCCTTTGCTGGCTGGATTCATTTTTCCTTCTCATTACACATTGCTCGTATCCATGGTTACAACCACCCTGCAATCCATCAGTGGTGGCTGTGCTTGCACACTATAGGAAAAAGTGCCAGCCTCTCTGGTGGCCGAGACCGTTGGAGCTCACATAAGCTGGTGCTTTTTCCTATAATGTGCAAGCACGACGACCACTATTGGATTGCAGGGTGGTCGTAAACATGGAAATGAGCAGTGTATAATGTGATGTAAAAATGAATCCAGCCAGCAAAGGAAGCAATATGGACAATCACAATACATTAGTAAGTGCCTTGTAGTAACTTTTGGCTACATGATAAATGCTACTTGCTGAAGCGAGACAACCCCTTTAAAAAAATAATAATAATAATTGTATTGTTAATAATCATTCAGTGATCAGAGCACTAATAGAGACACATGTGATTTAAGATGCTAGATAGGACTTAAGGTCATCTTTACTCGAGTACAGGTGAGTCACAGAGTATAGTAGTTATTGGCCTGTGTTTAAAATGATATGTAATTAGGATTTTAATACATAATGACATTGCTATTAGCATACCGGGAACCATGAAGCCATTTGATAATTTAAAATAAACCATGCTTCATTTATTGGCATAAATTACCTTAAGAGCAGTTCCGCTCTGAATTTTACTGCATTCCATGCAACTTTAAAGTACAAGCACTGGCAGAATCTAAACACACAGACCCCGATTTATCAAGACCAGCGTCTGCTGTACCGGTCCTGGTAGGGTCTGCGCTGCAGGAGGAGGCATGTTTATGACGATGCACATTCCTTGTCAAAAAGGACATGCATCCTTGGGTAGTCCGTGCTCCAGAATGAAATCATCGGCAACTCAGAGCAGTCATAGATTTCAGTCATTATTTATGGCAGTTTCTGACATAAGTAATGATAAATGTCCCAGGTCCAATGGTCCTACTTACACCCTGCCCTCACCATAATATCTTTTTTAAACTGGCTAGTGCGGCATAAAATGACAGTTGCAACTATAAAAAAAAGTTGCAATGACATTGAAAATGTTAAAAAACTGGGGTTTTGCAAGTTTTATAATAAGCCAAAAAACAGATGTAGAGGGAATCAATTTTCCCCATAGTTTCTTAGCTACAGAAGGGGTCAACCTCTGGTTATAGACCAGGGAGTCAAAAGGTGATCTACAGAGAAATGGGTTGTCTAGCATGTGGACTTACCCAAGGTGGTAACTGCTGGTGCCAGCTAAATCGTTTTTTTTACAGTTCTGCTGTTTGTGACCATATATTAGGGGAAATAATCTTTACCCAATAACAGTAACTATAAAAGATGGAAATGTTAACTATGTTGAAAGGTGTGGCTCTAATATAGTGGCCTACAACATGTGGCTCTAGTTGTGAAAGGTTGTGTAGGCTGCAGGTTGTAGTTTCAGAGCAGATGGAGAGCAACAAGTTGGAGACCATTGCTCTAGTAGGTAAACTAAAGAGGACATCAACTGTATTTTAAGATAATATTAAAGGGTCTGTCTCACTTCAACAAGTGGCATTTATTATGTAGAGAAAGTTAGTACAAGGCACTTACTAATGTATTGTTATTATCCATAATGCTTCCTTTGCTGGCTGGATTCATTTTTCCATCACATTATACACTGCTCGTATGCAGAGGTTACGACCACCCTGCAATCCAGCAGTGGTGGCCGTGCTTGTACACTATAGGGAAAAGCACCAGCTTATGCACACTCCTGGGGTCCTGGCCACTAGAGAGGCCATCACTTTTTCCTTTACTGTACTATAATAATTTAAAGGTCCATTTACACATCCGCAACTGTTTTGCGGATCCGCAAAACACGGACACTGGCCATGTGCGGCATGCCGGCACTATAAGGCCTCTTTCACACGACCGTATGTATTTTGCGGTCCGCAAAAAAATGGATCCGCAAAAACTCCGGATGACGTCTGTGTGCATTCCGTATTTTGTGGAACGGAACAGCTGGCCCCTGATAGAACAGTACTAAACTTGTCTGTAATGTTCTATTTTTTAGCGGAAAGGAAATACAAAAACAGAATGCACAGTACCTTCCGTTTTTTTTGCGGACCCATTGAAATGAATGGGTCCGCATATGGTCTGCAAAAAGAAAACGGAACAGACAAGAAAAGAAAATACGTTCGTTTGCAAAAGGCATAATAGAAATGCCTTTTCTTGTCCATTGCTGTGGACAAGAATAGCACATGTTCTATTTTTTTGCGGGGCCGCAGAACGGAAGTGTGGATGCGGACAGCACACTGTGTGCTGTCTGCATCTTTTGCGCCCCCTTGAAAATAAATGAGTCTGCAACCATTCCGCAAAATTGTGCTTCCGTGGTGTTTCTGTCCGTGCCTCCATGCCGCCAAAAAATAGAACATGTTCTATTTTTTTTCGGTGCGGACGGATCACGGAGGTCTCGATCCGTCCCGACCCCCACATGGAATTTGCCCGTGCATTGGGGACCGCAAATTGTGGTCCCCAATGCATGGAACGGATGCACAGCGGCCGTGTGCATGAGGCCTCATATTGAGGGGCTGGCAGCAGTAATTTCTTGCTATCTTGTGTAAATAGGCATCATGAATATGAGTGAATGTACTGGACAATTTTCTACTGCAGCTCTGGTTTTAATATATAATTAGCCATTTTTCCATGCCATTTGTGGCAGAATTTTTCAGATGAAATTTTGTCACAATATTATTGTGCACAAATTTGCCACATTTTGCTATTTGTACACTGCTCTTGCCATTTTTGAAAAAAATAGGTGGTAAAGTGGGCATGATTAGCTACATTAATTAGGTGCATGCCATTTACCAACAATGACCAAGTCACAAAAAATTGCAATCTTACTCAACTAGGGGGTTGGTGTCTAAAATTGGAGACAACAGTGTTATGTTTAACAATGGGCCAAATTTATCAAACACTGTGACTTTTGATACATTTGGAGCAAACTATGCCAATGAAGATTCAAGGAAAACTGACTGATAAATTCCCTCCATAGTGTTTATTGTACTGAGTATTACTTTTATTTTGACCAGTATTGCAATATACATGGGGACCACATTGTCATAGTAAATTGCTAAGCTATAATATTTTGTGTAATATTTTATGTATATTTTAGGCCTCACACACATGAGAATATATGATTTTTGGTCCACAAAAAAAGAAATTCTCAACAAATGGGTACCTACTGTGTGCACTCCATTATTTTCCTCACTCTCATCAATTTAAAGGGCTATTCTCATCTGCAAATACAAAAAAAAGGACAATACCCTTTAACTTCAGGGAGCGTCTGCATAGTTGAAGATATTGTGATTACTGGTCACTTCTAACATCTCTTAAACAACACTTTATGGTCTTATGCTGTGACAATAAAAACCACTTTGAAAAGACAAAACATACATATGATATGCTTCATGGTGTCCTCTGAAATGAGGGGAAACACTGTGGTCATCTAAAGACATTTCAACAGAAACTATAAATAAAAGGCTAATCGCTAATATATATATATATATATATATATACAGTTCTCCAAAAAAGAGGCAGCACTCCAGTATATTGAAGGTGAAAGACCCGCTTTATTTTCCCGGGTCTTTTACCTTCAATATACTGGAGTGCTGCCTCTTTTTTGGAGAACTATAACTACTGATGACTGCTTTGTCCGTGGTCTGAGGAAATTGCACCTGGATTCACAATATAGTGCTGCTGTTTTTCTTTGTTGGATATATATATATATATATATATATATATATATATATATACACAGATAGAAATCAGAATTCAAGCAGCACAAAAGTATCAGAAAGATGGTGTGTAAGCAGCTGTGACTATAACCTTAATCCAGAGCAGTACAATTAAGAAATTCTGCAGCACTCATGTAGAAGTTCAAATGTGTTCTCCTTTATTCGCCCAGAAAATGCAACATTTCAGTCCTTTTCCTGGGACTATTTTCAAGCCTAAAAATAGTCCCAGAAAGAGGAATGAAACATTGTGCTTTTTGGCGAATAAAGGAAAACACATTTGAACTACTACGGGAGGGCTGCAGAATTTCTTCAATATATATTTAGATATCTGAAATTCTGCAGCACTTCCGTAGTAGTAGTCTACAGGTGAAACTCGAAAAATTAGAATATCGTGCAAAGTTCATTTATTTCAGTAATCCAACTTAAAAGATGAAACTAACATATGAGATAGACTCATTACATGCAAAGTGAGATATCTCAAGCCTTTATTTGGTATAATTTGGATGATTATGGCTTACAGCTTATGAAACCCCAAAGTCACAATCTCAGGTCCCCTTTGCTCAGGGGGTATGGATTAATTAGCTGACTAGAGTGTGACACTTTGAGCCTAAAATACTGAACCTTTTCACTAAATTCTAATTTTAAGTTGCATTAATGCAATTCCTTTTAATTTGCATTACTGAAATAAATGGACTTTTGCACGATATTCAAATTTTTCGAGTTTCACCTGTATATATGTGTTTCTGGATATTCTACAAACTAGAGAAGCAGGGATTTTTCTGGAGTCCCTGTCACTACAGCCATCCTCTGAACCGAAGACTCAGTTCAGCTACCTAACAAACTGGATGATATTCCATAATCTGTCAGTAGTTGATGCAGTATATGACTTGAGGTCCAGTGTCATATATTGTACGTATCTAGCACAGTGATGCCCAACCTACGACCCGCGGGCCAAATGCGGCCCGCGAAGCCGTGTCATGCGGCCTGCGCAGTGACCGGACTTTATCAGCACAGGGCGCGCTGCGAACAGCACAGGCAGCAAAGCGATGCCAGCCCCGCCTCCTAGCTAATTTATTCACTGCACTTGCCTCTGTGAAATTGAAGAGAAGCGCCGTAATCTCGCACAGGCGCACTGGCAGAGGCATCGAAGTGCGCATGCACCGTCTTCCTGGTCTCTGCCAGTGCGCCTGTGCGACATTACAGCGCTTCTCTTCAATTTCACAGAGGCAAGTGCAGTGAATAAATTAGCTAGGAAGCGGCTCTGGGTGGGGGGGATATCTGTGGAGGACACTGAAGGGGGGGGGGGATCTGTGGAGGACACTGAAGGGGGGGGATCTGTGGAGGACACTGAAGGGGGGGATCTGTGGAGGACACTGAAGGGGGGGGATCTGTAGAGGACACTGAAGGGGGGGATCTGTGGAGGACACTGAAGGGGGGGATCTGTGGAGGACACTGAAGGGGGAGATCTGTGGAGGACACTGAAGGGGGAGATCTGTGGAGGACACTGAAGGGGGGGGATCTGTGGAGGACACTGAAGGGGGGAGATCTATGGAGGACACTGAAGGGGGGGATCTGTGGAGGACACTGAAGGGGGGGGATCTGTGGAGGACACTGAAGGGGGGGATCTGTGGAGGACACTGAAGGGGGGGATCTGTGGAGGACACTAAAGGGCGGGATCTGTGGAGGACACTAAAGGGGGGGGATCTGTGGAGGACACTAAAGGGGGGGATCTGTGGAGGACACTGAAGGGGGGGAATCTGTGGAGGACACTGAAGGGGGGATCTGTGGACGACACTGAAGTGGGGGATCTGTGGACGACACTTAGGGGGATGTTGGGGTGGGAGGTCCTGGAGGGGTGTTTGGGTGGGAGCTCTGGAAGGGGTGGGAGGTCCGATAGGTATGTGGGGGTGGGAGATCCGGGAGAGGGGGGGGGGCATATTTTTTTTTGCTATGGGGCCCAGTAATTTCTAGCTACGCCCCTGATTGTTAACTTTGGGCGGGCACTGGAGCGATAGAGCGCCCTGCTGTAGGAGAAGCCGTCGGGAGATGAAAGGAGGAGGGGCCTGCTCCTGGTGGTGTTGGGCACAAGGCGCAAGCATGGCGGTGGAGGATCTGACTGAAGCCTAAAGACCAGACATCAAGGTAGACCTGCAGAAGAATGTGACAGCGCAGTATGTGATGTATACATGTGTGTAATGTATGTAGTGCAGTGTGTGATCATCACATACTGCACTACATACATTACACACATGTATACATCACATGCCCCCTCACAGTAATAATGCCAAGATATGTGCCCTCTTCACAAACTTAATGCTCACACATGCCCCCTCACAGTAGTTATGCCCAGATATGTGCCCCCTCACAGTAGTTATGCCCAGATATGTGCCCCCTCACAGTAATAATGCCAAGATATGTGCCCTCTTCACAGATGTAATGCTCACACATGCCCCCTCACAGTAGTTATGCCCAGATATGTGCCCTCTTCATAGTAGTTATGCCCTGATATGTGCCCTCCTCACAGAAGTTATGCCCTGATATGTGCCCTCCTTACAGTAGTTATGCCCTGATATGTGCCCTCCTCACAGTAGTTATGCCCTGATATGTACCCTCCTCACAGCTCACAGTAGTTATACCCTTATATGTGCCCTCCTCACAGTAGTTATACCCTGATATGTGCCCTCCTCACAGTAGTTATGCCCAGATATGTGCCCCCTCACAGTAGTTATGCCAGATATGTGCCCTCTTCACAGTAGTAATGCTCACAAGTGCCCCCTCACAGCGTTTGCATTTCTTTCTGGCAAAGCTACCTGGTTCCGGCCCGCGAAATTTATACCAAGTCTAGTGCGGCCCTCAGACGAAAAATGGTTGGGCACCACTGATCTAGCACAATATAGGGCTGTGTACACATGTATCAGTTGAGTCAGGCTTTTTTTTTGCAGAGCTGGACACAACCATGTGTAGTGCGCTTTAGTTTTTCTGTCTGGCACTATTTGAATCTGGCATAATAAGTGATGCCCTAGATGTATGTGAATGAACCAATAGAAAACTATAGGTTCTGTTCTAGCTTCAATTTCCCTCCGGCAGTTTTTGCACCAATTTGAAGGGAAACTGAGCCAGATTGCCGGATATACGTGAAAGGGGCCTAATGTATTCACATGAGCTAGAAAGTGGTTGGTGACCTCTTGTTTTTTTTCCGTAACGATCTAATAAGCAGATAGGTTATAAAAATGACATTATGTAATAAAATATTTGTGATGACAAGCTGCATTGCATACATATTCTTCTTCTCTTTAAATGGAATCTATCGTGGATCTTGGAATATTATCTGCAGTGACATGTGAGTAGTACTGCACACATGGAGTCCAGATCGCTATTTTTTATTTTGCCCCCCCAGTTCGCATTTAAAGCCACTTTCAAATACATTCTTGGGACTGCTGGGTATGCCCACAGGAGTCCTCTCCATTGTGTGAGAATGGCACAACAGTCTGAACTGTGTATTTCAGCGCAGCTTTGAGAGCTGACAGCAGGGTAATGGGGGGGGGGGGGGGCGGTAGGAAAATAAGATAGTGATCTGGACTCCCTATCTGAATTACCAGTCCGGGATAAAAAAAAAAACAGTTAAATCACTATTAATAGCGGCTTGAAGGTCCCCCGGATGTTTTTAGGTATTTTTACACTTCAGCAGGGCTCCTACAGTCCCCCACTGATTGTTTACCTCTCTGTTCATGTGTGCGGTAACTTCCTGCCGCACGGCTTTCTGGGTCCCAGCGCAGCATCGCGTTGTTTCAAGTGTGTGTCTGCTCCTCCATGCAGCCGCCCCCCTAATTCATATGCCGCCTCCTTCTGCAACTATTCCTCCCCCTTAGTCACGCCCCTAAACGCCTCCTTCGTTGCTAAGAATGCGCATCTGCCCAGTGACGTCACCGGACCAGAGGGGCGTGGATTAGCGCGGTGTGTTGCCGCCTAGTTACTGCCCCCCCATGTGCTCTGAATAATTACTGAGGCTGACGGTGACGTCACCGGGCTCCTTGCGAAGCGGAAGAAGAGGCTTCGCTATGCAGAAAGGGACCCGGTACGTCACCGACGGTGATAGAAACTGCACTTCCGGCTGAAAATTTGTGAAGTGAAAAAAGGGCCATTAGAAATGTCTGGTAAGGGAAGGACAGGCATGAATGTAATATTTAGGGGACCATTGTACACATACACCAATGTCCTCCATCTTGGACAACCCCTTTAAGTATGGCTTTACTTGTCAATATACATAAGAGTGGGGCAATAAATAATGTTATAGAATGCCTTTAGCTTTCGGATGTATTAAGATAACGCAGCTTGGTCTAGACTAGACTTGCACTTCTGTCGACCTCTAGATCCTAGTCCTAGGATTTGTCCTATCTCATTAGATCCCAGATGATCATCAGATCAAATCAATATACTGCTGAGTGGACACCAGTGCCACACATACAACCTTCGTATTAACCCTTGTACGTCATCATTCATCTGTTTTGGCCCCAAATGGTTATTTGCAGGCATCGGGATCCCCGCATCCTCCAGAAACAGAACATACTGAAAACAATAAAACACATTGACTAAATGAAATAAAATATTTTCGATATTTTATTTTTTCTGAGGATATGTTGTACACCAAATATCCCATTGGCAGTAAAGCGCATTCAATGTGTTTTAAGCCAAACAGTCACTTTGTTTAAACAAACACAAATATAAAGTAAAAATAAAAACCACAAAATAATGAACTGCATGTTTATAACATACAAAATCCATGCCTACTCAGTAGGTAACTACAACATTCCATCTGTTGAATATATATTTATAAATTTACATTTCAATTACAAAAATAGACTTTTGAGATTTTTGCTTACATTCTACATAAATGAAGCTGTGCTTCAGTTTCCTCTCTGTACCTTTTCAGGTGTTTTATACATTCTTTTAAGAATTTCCCTTTCACCTTAAGGCTAGATGCAATGCATCAATACACGCAGATGCACGTGTCAAGACATCAGCAAAGGCTTCACAAAAAGGCACCAAGTTACTGGAAACCAGATAAAACTTTTTTTTTTTTTTCTGACGTCATGAGAGAGTACCATCTGATGATATTTACAAAAGCAAAAAGAAAAAAATGACGGAAAAAGGCTAAACGGAACATTACTTTTACACATGCTCGAATACATAAGTGCTGATCCTCAAAGAAGTTGAAGCCATGGTAGCATTATCACTAGATACCATTTACAGACGGCGTCCCTATTCATTTCAAATAATACCACATGAATATGCAAAGGGGTAAAAAGAAAAAAAAAGAAAAATCACATCAAGAGTACCAAATAAAAAAAAACTAACAAAAAAGCATAAAAAACGTAAACAAAAACTCTGCACGTATACAATATACATTATGTATAGAGTAAAAATCCCTTTATGCAAATAAAAGTTGATCTTTAAAAGGATCATGTTGAAATTATTTCAATTATTCATGCAAATCAAGTCTTTGAAAACAATGGGAAATTAAAATGGCAGTTTCTTAGGCATTTGAAGCTTATCGGTTTATAATGGCCTTTCTTTTTGCTTAGGCAAGTCTGTTATCAATAACTTCCCATTCCGAGACCAAGCTTTGGAAGTCTTCAGTTTGTGCCTATTCATTTTTTATTTTTTTTTTTTGCACATGTCCTATCATTCTCAACAGATTTCAATTGTCCTGGGAGAATATGTTACTGACATGTCAGAAAGTGCTGAGGACAGAGGAGAACTGAAGGAGTTGGTGACAATTGAAGATGGGAAGCTAGTAATGCCTTGAACCTGGAAGGTTGCGGTAACAGATGGGTAGGTAACTGCTGTGGAAGGAGATGGGAAAGAACTGTGGACTGGTGACGGGTAGGAAGAAGACACTGGGGAGGAGTAAGAGGTTGGCACTGGAGATGGGTAAGAAGTTGAAGCTGATGGGGAGTAGGAAGAAATAGGAGAAGCAACAGAGACTGGTGTTGCTTTATCACTCTTTTTGTCCTTTTGCCTCAAGTGAATTTTAGTGTGCCTCTTTCTCTCATCGCTTCTTGCAAATTTCCTACCACAAATGTCACAGGCAAATGGCTTCTCCCCTGTATGTGTACGGATATGAGTTGTTAAATGGTCACTTCTGCTGAAATTCCTCATGCAGATACGACACTGGAAGGGCTTTTGCCCAGTGTGAATTCGGATGTGCCTTGTCAGTTCATCAGACCTGGAGAACCTTCGGTCACAAGACTCAACGGGACAAGCGTAAGGCCTCTCATGAGGAGGGGTCTTACTGGGACGATTGGGGTATTTCCTCATCCTGCTTGGCTTGATGAGCTGAGACTGATAAGTACTGTTACTGATACTCTTGAGTTCTTGGGAAACAGTCTGTGTAGCGAAGGCCTTGATGGTAGAAAGGGGCGTCAGAGAAGGCTGGTGGGGTCTGCTTTCCATTCCTTGGAAAGGTTTCTGCTCTGGAGATACCAGGCTGACATCTCCCTGTTGCTGTGGAAACAGGTAGTCTGGGATCATTGGCACCTGGAAACTGGTCTTTGTCACAGGATATGCAGGGGGTGGATACTGGATTGAAGAAGTAGAAGCATTCTGAAAAGACTGAGATGACTGGTCAGGGAAGATGTCTGTGCTCGAGTTAGGAAATGTTGGTGCTGCAGAATAGATTGGGCTGCTGTCACTTGAATGAACTGAGCAGCTAAGAGGAGGACTCTGGGAAGAAGAAGATGATGCTGAGGAGGAGGGTGATGATGAAGGTGTTGAAGCGCTGGGTATGTTTGCCATCCCCACCAGTCCACTGACAAGGCTGAAGAGAGGCTCTGGCCATAAGGTGTTACTACTGTTAGGTGCAGGCTCCAGGGAGAAGCGACCAGTGTAGGTCAGAGATGGCAGCCTGGTGGTCTGGTTGGCATAGCTAGTCTCGATGATCGACTTCTCAGCATTTAGAGACATTTCAGAGAAGGCATCTGCAATAAAGAAATGCTTTGATTAGATATGACGAAGCCAGGGATCTGCCCTGTGCTGATGACACACAAGCCTGACAGCTCTAGGCAGACACAACAGAGGAGCATCCTCACTGCCATACTCCTGGAAGGCCCTGTGCACAAAGCCCCTGCATGATCCGACACAGGTGGGGACAGCATCCCCTGCTCCAGCATTGAGTATTCAGTGCACCACATTACATGCAGAAAAACATCCAGCCATGCATTACTGTGCAGATGTGCTGATCTGACAGGTGGCCATGCCAAGCTGCTGCTTACCTGCTGCTAGGTGGTCGAAATTCTCGTTCCCCTCCCCGGGGGAGTTGAATCCGCTGCCCTCGGGGACAGTAGCGCCCAGGAACTGGGATCCCCCTGAGTTGAGCAGCATCATCTCTTCCAGTTTAGGGTAGTTATCCATGGTGGGAGAATGAGGGAAGGAACCGAATGGGTCAGAGATCTGCAGAGGTGAGATGAGCATCTCTGCTTTGGCAGCTGCCATCAGGTCCTCGGGGTTCCCTAGAGAAGCTGCCTGTGCATGCACACTGGGGCTGTGGACTGGGTTCACTGTGTGTTATGGGAATGGTGCTGATAAGAATGAGTATTGTTGCTGGCGGCTGCTTCTGGGGTTGTCGCCGGTTCTGCAGTCGCTGCCCCCGCACGGCTCCCCCAGTCCTGCCTGCTGGAATCTCTCGCGGCTCCCCGGAATCCGCTCCTATATAAAGGGTTCGTAGCCGTCTGGGCCGGCCCACTCCGTGACGTACATGGCCATATATGGAGTGCAGGAAGCCCTTATTTGGAGGGAAGCTGGAGGACCCGTGACGTCGACTAGGAAGGGGGAAGACTGAGAATGGAACTCCGTGTATTCCTATGGCATAGCTGGCAGCTAGAGGCAATCCCGGCCGGGGAGATCCCTGCACAGGGCACCCGTTATGGTACAGGGGGCCAGGCATGGGGGCTCCCGGTTACCGGCAGCGGGTACACGGGCGGCACCGCCTCCCCCGCCACCTTCCGGAAATCCCGGCCGGCGAGTCCATGTAAGGCGATGACCATGTAAGGCACGGTTCCGGCGGGGTTCCTTCCTGCTCCTTTTAAGGGCTTTCCGGCTAAGCGTCCTCTCCCTTTCTGTTTCACATGGAAAAAAAAAAAAGTGCTGATGAGGTGCTGGAGCCTGGAAACAACGGCGGGCTGCAGTGCCAGCGCCGAGACTCCAGGGGCGCCCCAGGCTGGCTGCCAGCAGCCCTCATGCCAGTCGGCGCGCGGCGCTGTGGGCAGCTGGACTGGCGGCTCCTCCGATCAGCAGTGCACTGCCGCCATATTTATCTGCCGCATACATGACAGCTACTGGCACAGGGTGCCCAGAAAGTGCCCCTCGCTGCAGGCATGCCTTCTCCCTCAGTCACCACCTGTCACAATGCACTTCTAGAAGGATGAAGCAGCATCTCTGAAGCCACTGTTCACCTTCAGACCCTACATTGGGCATGTAGGTCAGACGGAGATCCTAAAAAGTGGGCTTTAGTGCCCGTCAGACCGTTATACCTTTTATTTTATTTTTTGTGGTATCGGAAAAAATACCATATAGTATGCGTTTTTAGGAGGGAGAACAGAAATCTGCAACAGCCAGTGCCACATTTTTATTTATTTTTTTATAAAGTAGAAAAAGAAGAATACAGCGGCTCACCCTCTCTCTATACGGAACAGGTGCTCACCCCCAGGTCCCACCCTCAGGACCAGTAGAAAAGTAAAATATAGCAAGTATGGGGGGGCACTCACAAAAGGGACCACCACGGCAGTGACAGTGATTATACACTTTAATTTGTTAAAATTTTAAGAACATACCCCTAAAATCATACAAACATACAAATACATATACCACATATGCCCCACACTCAGTCTCTGCGTCAATGCGTAGGTATTCAAGTATAGAACCGCGTGCAAAGGTATATTGTAGTAATGACACCAGTTCTGTGGATAAATGCGCCAGCACCAGTGTACTGCTTAGGTGCAGTGATTGAATACACCGCTTCAATGTCCAGTGCACTTAGTATAGTGAAGCACAAGTCCAAAACACAATGCGGTATGGCCCCACAATCGTGGGTATGACTCACTTGCCTCTACAGTGCTCAAAATCGAGCCCGGTCTTACCCGTCTTCACTGCCTCCTCCGCAGCGGCGATCCAGGCGGCCGCACACCACACAGCGTCTCACGTGGTGTGCTCGGCCTGAACGTGGCGTCCCACGTGACCTGGTTGCCTTGGGGACCGGATACACGCTCGTATGACGTCACTATTGAGCGACTGTCTTGGAATCCGTACGTGATGCTTTATTAACTTTGCTTTTGATTTTTATGTAGCCGGCTTCTTCTTTCTTTAAATGGATCCACGCTCACTTCCAACCGCCAGACGCGTTTCAGGGTCCTACACCCCTTCCTCAGTGGCCAACTGAGTGAGCGGATCCTCACTCCTTTTAAATGGGATAACCCCGCCCACATTTCTCCATATTCCTTATATCATTGTATTCTATGGAGTGGATTTGCCCCTTGTGGAGTGGGTTCCTATTCCTAGTACATGGATCATACGTTCATATATCAATTCGTCATACATATTTAAAACAATAAATACCCCTGACAACATATCTATTACATATATATAGATAAGAATGAATAAAAATACATAAAATAGATAAAATAGATACTGAAGAAGACTGCAAGGTCATATCTTCTATCCGCATAGAAAACGCAATAAAAACGCAATGGAAACGCATACATGCCCAGGCTGGGGACGGATCTGGTGCTATGGCGGCGCTACATAGATGACATTTTATTCATTTGGCAGGACACATCTGAATCTTTGGATTTATTCCTCCAGAATATTAATGTCAATGACAGGAATTTAGTGTTCAGCCCCAATGTGAGCAAACTGAAAGTTGAGTTTTTGGATTTGGAGATATGGGTAAGGGGAAACCAACTACATTGTAATACCTTCTTCAAACCAGTCGCTAAAAACAGCTTTATTAGATTTGCCAGTTGTCATCTTCCTCGATGGCTGATTAACGTGCCAACCAGTCAGTTCCGTAGACTCAAACGGAACTGTACTGATGTCAATAAATTCGAGGAAGAAGCGACTATTTTGAAACAACAACTATTAGAACGAGACTATCCAGTTCAAGTGATAGATAGGTCACTGGAGAAGGTAAAGAAAATGGAAAGAAAAGAGTTTTTTCTAGCTAGTGGTCCCCAGTCATGTGATGAAACATTGAGGATTATTCTTCCATTTAATTCACAATTTAAATTAGTGGAAAAGAGTATCCGGAAGCACTGGGGACACTTATTGAATGACAAGATAGTAGGGCCCCTCTTAAGTGAAGCACCAAAAATAACATACACAAGGGCAAATAACTTGGCTGGGAAAGTAGCTCCAACTGTGAAGGTGAAAAAAGATAACCATAAAAAGGAAAATTGGTTAGCAGTAAATGGGTTTTTTAAGTGTGGCAGATGTGCTAATTGCAAAATAACTAGTTTCCCCAAAAAAACTACAGTAGTAAAGTCTACAGTTAACACATTTAGTTTGGACATACAAGAATGCCTGACCTGTGATTCCACAGATGTTATATATCTATTACAATGTGGATGCAGGAAACAATATATAGGCAGGACCAAGAGAACGTTAAAAAAGAGGGTAGCGGAACATGTGGCAAACATTAAAAAAGGCCTAGAGACGCACTCCGTATCCAAACATTTTAAAACAATACATAACTGTGACCCTACAGGCCTTAAGTTTGTAGCAATAGAAAGAGTCAAAAAGGCATGGAGAGGGGGTAATCATATTGCACACATGTCACGACAAGAATCCCGAAGGATCTTTGAGTATGATACAATCATTCCTAGAGGCCTCAACGCCGAAATGGAAGTGTTTGGGTTCCTGTAGGGGGATTTTCCGGTAGGGATGGGACATCGCAGTTTGGTCGTTTATCGACACTGTGATCTCCCCTCCTCGCCGGAAGGCTCCCCAATCTCACTCATCGATCCTTCGGGATGAATAATACAGTTCCCCCGAATGAGTATGTTTGCCTTATATGTAAAACGCAATATACACGTATGCGTTTCCATTGCGTTTTTATTGCGTTTTCTATGCGGATAGAAGATATGACCTTGCAGTCTTCTTCAGTATCTATTTTATCTATTTTATGTATTTTTATTCATTCTTATCTATATATATGTAATAGATATGTTGTCAGGGGTATTTATTGTTTTAAATATGTATGACGAATTGATATATGAACGTATGATCCATGTACTAGGAATAGGAACCCACTCCACAAGGGGCAAATCCACTCCATAGAATACAATGATATAAGGAATATGGAGAAATGTGGGCGGGGTTATCCCATTTAAAAGGAGTGAGGATCCGCTCACTCAGTTGGCCACTGAGGAAGGGGTGTAGGACCCTGAAACGCGTCTGGCGGTTGGAAGTGAGCGTGGATCCATTTAAAGAAAGAAGAAGCCGGCTACATAAAAATCAAAAGCAAAGTTAATAAAGCATCACGTACGGATTCCAAGACAGTCGCTCAATAGTGACGTCATACGAGCGTGTATCCGGTCCCCAAGGCAACCAGGTCACGTGGGACGCCACGTTCAGGCCGAGCACACCACGTGAGACGCTGTGTGGTGTGCGGCCGCCTGGATCGCCGCTGCGGAGGAGGCAGTGAAGACGGGTAAGACCGGGCTCGATTTTGAGCACTGTAGAGGCAAGTGAGTCATACCCACGATTGTGGGGCCATACCGCATTGTGTTTTGGACTTGTGCTTCACTATACTAAGTGCACTGGACATTGAAGCGGTGTATTCAATCACTGCACCTAAGCAGTACACTGGTGCTGGCGCATTTATCCACAGAACTGGTGTCATTACTACAATATACCTTTGCACGCGGTTCTATACTTGAATACCTACGCATTGACGCAGAGACTGAGTGTGGGGCATATGTGGTATATGTATTTGTATGTTTGTATGATTTTAGGGGTATGTTCTTAAAATTTTAACAAATTAAAGTGTATAATCACTGTCACTGCCGTGGTGGTCCCTTTTGTGAGTGCCCCCCCATACTTGCTATATTTATTTTTTTATGCCAAAAAACTGGTGTAGAATATTAGTATCCCCCGTATTGTGCATTGGAATTGTGGAGACGCCAGTGTAGTGCAATAGTCACATGCTATGTTTCAATATTATGTTGGTATTCTCATTTGGAGCATTTATGGTATATCGATCGGTGTGGAACCCACCTATGGGCCCCAATTCTGTCTCAGGAACAGGGCCCTTAAAGGGGTTGTCCTACAAACAATATTCTGTGATAGGGAGAGTGGAGACACGCCCCCTGAGCTGTGATAGGGAGAGTGGAGACACGCCCCCTGAGCTGTGATAGGGAGAGCGGAGACACGCCCCCTGAGCTGTGATAGGGAGCGCGGAGACACGCCCCCTGAGCTGTGATAGGGAGAGATTGGAGACACGCCCCCTGAGCTGTGATAGGGCGAGGGGAGACACACCCCTGAGCTGCAGCAGAAAAGACCAGCCCCCTGAGCTTCCAGCTTGATATAAATCTAGCAGAGCAATGAATGAGGAGATCTCTGGATCCATGTGAGGTCCAGGGCTGGTTCTAGCTTTGTTAGAAAGAGCTTGTCATGTACTATATTATGTTTGATTTTCATTTTTGTTATAACCCCTTTAAGTGAACACAGAGCACGCAGTTCCTGTGCGATGTACTTGCCTTTCACTGCTATGGGTCTTCTGAACATGGCGGAGCAAGCTTGCGTTGCTATTTTTGAAATCCCATAGTAGTGAATGGAGGGCACTATGATGGGACTTAAAAAAAAGTCCCACAGCAATGAATGGATGGAAGCCACCCAGATAGGAGAGGATCCCAGTAGAGGGACGTTCACCTATCAGTCATTCATGTCCTAATGATGTGCTATAAGTGTCCCAGATGGGAATACCATTTAACATGCTGTGGATTTTCCTAAGCAGATTGAGATAAAAACTGCCGCCACAAAAAATACCCAAAATGGATGTTGCTGATGGACAATTGACATGCGGGTTTTGTCTGCCGCATAGGGGTTCACTTTGCTGTTACTGTACAACACCGCCGCACACAAATCCACAGCAGCAGATCTTTAGTGTTTAGGCCCAGGGGTGCACCACCAATGGGGCCAGGTGAGGCGATCGCCCCAGGCAGGGGCAAGAGGGGGGCGGTCTAAGGGCCATGTGCTGAAGGGAAGGTGTTAGGTTAAGAAATTAGGTAGTGAGGGCACCCTTTCAGTTTTTGCCCCAGGCAGCAGAAGGGCTAGGTGCACCCCTGTTTCTGCCCTGTGTGGACATGTACTTAATGTTATGTTTTGTACTGTAATGAGAATATAGGAGGCATTTTGACATCTGTAATGAGCCACTAGTGTATGCACAGAGGAACTGTCAGGTACGCGAGCATTGCACACAGGAGAACCTGGGTGGATCTGTGGAGAAGAATGGAGCCCTACCAGCATATCCTATTGAGAATTCTGCAAAGCAGTTGTCTACCTCTTCCAGTACCTTGATCCTACTGGACTGGTGCTGATACTTGGGAATACGGGGAGAATACTTGGAGACTGGAGGAAAAGGCCCTGTTTATCTTGCAAGAGGTTGCTAACCACTTCCAGTGCATTCCTGTACCAAGGCAGGTGGTAGCCGTGCCATCTCATCCTTAAACTGTGACCAGAAATCGGAGCAGTATCAGGCCGCCGAGGACCTATATGGACTTGTATTGTGAGATGTTTTGTGAATGTTAGGCTGGGTTCACTTCAAGTTTTTGCCATCTGTTTAATGTATACAAAAAAAGTAGACGTTGACTGATGCCATGCAGTGGCATTCATTCACCACAGAGTTTTATATATATATATATATATATATATATATATATATTTATTTATTTATTTATTTTTCTTTACCAGGACACTACACTACAGGCTTTTGTATCCTTTTTTCCCCCACTT
The DNA here is from genome assembly GCF_905171765.1 of Bufo bufo. Taxonomy (NCBI): domain Eukaryota; kingdom Metazoa; phylum Chordata; class Amphibia; order Anura; family Bufonidae; genus Bufo; species Bufo bufo. Next base: position 437,910,865 of record NC_053389.1, on the reverse strand, counting down.
CTACTTTAAACAGATGGCAAAAAGTTGATGCAAACCCACTCGAATATAGATTGTATTGCCAAGTTGAATGCCCATTAGAGGTTGTAACCACCTGCTGTGTGCCCATCAGAGACTGCACCCTCAAACTGTGTGACTAATTGTAACCCCTGTGGGGTTTCTCTCTGGTAGACAGGATTAGCGGATGCAGTATAGAAGCAACAACAAGTTCTTTGGATCAAACAGTTCAGTGTTTTATTCACACTTTAGGCAAGTGACAAAACAAGCAGTCATAAACAAGCAAAAAGTCAACTTGTGGTGTTGGTGGTAATTCACACCATGCAGCAATTCTGCCTCAAAGAGTCCTTGACCATAGCAGCACCAATCTGTTTTCACGCCAAACAGGTAGTAAGCCTTCATCCAGACACAAGGCTCCCAGATCCCAACACAGAGACATGGCTTCTGAGCCCAGCTGCCTATTTAAGGACAGCCAGGTGCTGCCAAAACCCGGACCGGCACTTAAAATCCGGTCCGGTATTTGACCTGACCTGGCTGGCACAAGTGCACTTTGCATGGTCATAGCGGAGTCGAAATTGATCTTAGCTTTTTCTGATCTTCATAGATGGCAATAATGCAGACACGTGGAGCCAGCCCAAGATCTATACAATGCTTTTCATCCATATTTTGCCCACATTTGTAGCTATAACGTAGATATAAATCATGAATGTTGTGTGTATGCTCTAGCCGCATACATTTTCATCTTGGTTCAGGGCTTTGTTTTTGTAGCCAAAAAGCACATTTTTACCAACATCTTTAACCGTTTATTGCAAATTCTACACCATTCTTCATGTACATATATTGGATGAAGTACCCATACTTGCTCTAGATTTCAAATATATGTAATAAACTTTATCGTGCCATTAATTTACTATGGTCTGCAGCGTTTTCCTTTCTGATATAAGTTGTGAAAAATTTATGTTGCGTAAGTTGCTCTGCAGGTTTGTATTTTGTGTTTTGAAATCGTTCTTCATGTAGAGGGTTTACCTGTTAGTGGCTCTGAAAAAACAAAAAAGGGGGTCAGTCAGCACATACCAAACCGCAGAAGCACATTGCTATGGCAGGGAACAACATTGAAAGACAGAAACATGCAATGCGACAATTAACTGCAATATAGAGTACAAAATTGCATAATAATAACAAGTGCTACACTATAAGTGCGAGATACTTGGCAAATCGTTTTGTACAAAATTATTTGAGCCCGTCTGCCGAGCGTCAAGGCGATCTGTTAGACGGGTTCCTACGCTAAATTCTACCTGGTAGGTGCCATGACGGCTACCATACACTTCAGGGAGTGTAGGTTCCACATACCTACGCTAAATTTTACCTGTTAGGTGCCATGACGGCTACCGTACACTTCAGCAAGTGTAGGTTACACAGCAGGCCCACTCCACGACATCACGGCGCCAAATGGCTACCAAGGACTGCAGTGAGAGTCCACAAACTATCCCACTCCTGGTGCCATGGCTTCAGTGAGTGAAGGGGAGCAGGCCTGACTATGTACTAACACTAATTAAAATCAGCCTATAGGGCAGACAGGGTGGTCAGGAGTGCATGACTGAGGAGGCAGCCACACCTCCAGTATAAACTGCAAAGAAAAACCAAAAAAGGGGGTCAGTCAGCACATACCAAACCGCAGAAGCACATTGCTATGGCAGGGAACAACATTGAAAGACAGAAACATGCAATGCGACAATTAACTGCAATATAGAGTACAAAATTGCATAATAATAACAAGTGCTACACTATAAGTGCGAGATACTTGGCAAATCGTTTTGTACACTCCCTGAAGTGTATGGTAGCCGCTATGGCACCTACCAGGTAGAATTTAGCGTAGGAACCCGTCTAACAGAGATCGCCTTGACGCTCGGCAGACGACGGGCTCAAATAGTTTTGTACAAAACGATTTGCCAAGCATCTCGCACTTATAGTGTAGCACTTGTTATTATCATGCAATTTTGTACTCTATATTGCAGTTAATTGTCGCATTGCATGTTTCTGTCTTTCACTGTTAGTGGCTCTGGCGGCAATACTTCAATAATTCACAGTGGCGATCCTCACACCGTTGCTCCTTAGAGCTGGGCAATGATAGGAGGGTGCACCCTTTCTTCCCTCAGGGCACACCCTGATATTGGGGTGTTCCTGCCTTATGGTAGTTGGGGTGCCCTTGGTGTTAACATTTTGTATGGGCGCAAGGCAGTGCGTGTAGGTGCAGTGGCCGGTGTATGGTGCTGGAGTCAGTCACCAGGTTAGTTCTAGGAAGTAAACGTCTCTCTTTACTAAAGTGCAGAATGGGAGTTGTGCATCCAGTGGTATCAAAACACTTCCAAATAATTCACAGTGCAAATCTTCCCAGATAGCAATGTATGGATATGGACCAGAATGGGGATTGTAGTACTCCTTCCCTCCATCTTTGCAAAGTTTCTTTCTACAGAATCTAAGGCTGTCAATAACATTCTTACCAGCTTGACTGTAATTCCCAGCTCCCGAGGGGTACAGGATTGAGATACGGATGGCCAGGACCATGTCAAAGTGTGAAGGTTGTGTGTTATCAATGACCTTCTCACTGCTGCAAAGTCTTTATTAACCGTAAACAACAAATCGCCCTACTGACTGACTCCAGTGTTCGGCCATGCAGATTCTGGACCTTCTTGTCTCTTTCTCTTTTCATGGAGTACTGCAGAGATGGCTTGCTTGATGCAGATCCTTTCAGAGAAAGTGATTTTCTGAGACTCTGGCCGATTACTCTGAGGAGTGAGCACATGTGGCTTCCTCTCACATCCTCCGTTACCTCTAGTCTGAACTAGGGGTGGAGCTAAGTCCATCCCCTAGCTTCCTGCAGGGGCACAGTCAGGATTGTTAACCCTGACAGATTCATACAAAACTATAAGAACATTACAAGCCAAAGACTAGAGATGAGCGAATCGACTTCGGATGAAACATCCGAAGTCGATTCGCATAAAACTTCGTTCTAATACTGTATGGCGCAGGATCTCCGTACAGCATTAGAATGTATTGGCTCAGACGAGCCAAAGCTATTACTTTGCGAAGTCTCGTGAGACTTCGCGTAATAACTTCAGAAATTTATACCGTAAAAAACCTTTTTCCGAACTCTGGTTTGGTTCTGAGGTACCACTTGGAACCGAACCCGAGTTCGGGAAATGTTTTTTTTACAATAACAATCAATTTCTGAAGTTATTGTGCGAAGTCTTGCGAGAGTTCGCGAAGTAATAACTTCGGCTCATCTGAGCCAATACATTCTAATACTGTACGGAGCTCCTGCTTCATACAGTATTAGCACAAAGTTTTATGCAAATCGACTTTGGATGTTTCATCTGAAGTTGATTTGCTCATCCCTAGCAGTGACCTATTAAAGGGAACCTGTAACCGGGATTTTGTGTATAGAGCTGAGGACATGGGTTGCTAGATGGCCGCTAGCACATCCGCAATACCCAGTCCCCATAGCTCTGTGTGCTTTTATTGTGTAAAAAAAAAAAAACGATTTGATACATATGCAAATTAACCTGAGATGAGTCCTGTATGTGAGATGAGTCAGGGACAGGACTCATCTCAGGTTAATTTGCATATGTATATAAAAAAAAAAATTTACACAATAAAAGCACACAGAGCTTTCTAATTCTGTAGAACCCCTCTAATTTTAACTCTATGGGGGAGATTTATGAAAACTGGTGTAAAGGAAAACAGCTTAGTTGCCCCTAGCAACCAATACGATTCAAGTTTTTATTTTCCAAAGGAGCTCTGAAAAATGAAAGGTGAAATTTGATTGGATGCTGTGGTCAACTAAGCCAGTTTTCCTTTATACTGGTTTTCATAAATCTCCTCCTGTATCTTAGAAACCTTCCCGATTATAGGTTGCAGGTTGTCCAGGATCTTAAAAAGGGTTGTTCTTAAAGGAGTTACATAGTTAATACGGTTGAAAAAAGACAAAAGTCCATCAAGTTCAACCAAGGGATACAGTTGTGTTCCAAATTATTCAACCCTCAATGCTGTAAAGGGTTTTAGGGAATTTAGTGTACATTTGTAATTGTGTTCAGAATGAAATCTTACAAGGACTTTTTAAAGAACCAAATGCAACTAAGGCTACTTTCACACTTGCGTTCAGAGCGGATCCGTCTGGTGTCTGCTCAGACGGATCCGCTCCTATAATGCAGACGTTTGGATCCGTTCAGAACGGATCCGTCTGCATTATAGTTTAGAAAAAATTCTAAGTGTGAAAATAGTTCAGACGGATCTGTCCAGACTTTACATTGAAAGTCAATGGGGACGGATCCGTTTGAAAATTGAGCCATATGGTGTCATCTTCAAACGGATCCGTCCCCATTGACTTACATTGTAAGTCTGGACGGATCAGTTTGCCTCTGTACGGCCAGGCGGACACCCGAACGCTGCAAGCAGCGTTCGGGTGTCCGCTTGCTGAGCGGAGCGGAGGCTGAACGCTGCCAGACTGATGCATTCTGAGCGGATCCGCATCCACTCAGAATGCATTGGGGCAGTACGGATGCGTTCGGGCCGCTTGTGAGCCCCTTCAAACGGAGCCCCGAACGCTAGTGTGAAAGTAGCCTTAAATGACATCAATTGTTTTTGTAATACAGTATTAAATGTTTTTTTGTGATTTCTTCATTGACACAATTATTCAACCACTTAAAGACTACCACTCTTAAGAACAGAGGTTCATTCAAGTGTTTTCGATCAGGTATTGAAAGCACCTGTGGATGTCAAGGAGCAGCAATCAAGCATAATAAGCACCAATTAGGCAGATTTAAAAGGACTGTGATACTCAGCTCCTTCTAGACATTTACTGGTGTGTTTACAAAAATGGTGAAGTCAAGAGAATGGTCCAGGAAGACAAGAGAAGAGGTGATTTCTCTTCACAGGAAGGGCAATGGCTATAAGAAGATTGCAAAGATGTTAAACATACCAAGAGACACCATAGGAAGCATCATTTGCAAATTCAAGGCAAAGGGCACTGTTGAAACGCTACCTGGTCGTGGCAGAAAGAAGATGCTGACTTCGACTGCTGTGCGCTACCTGAAGCGCAAAGTGGAGAAAAGTCCTCGTGTGACTGCTGAGGAACTGAAAAAAGATTTGTCAGATGTGGGTACTGAAGTTTCAGCTCAGACAATAAGGCGCACACTGCGTAATGAAGGCCTCCATGCCAGAACTCCCAGGCGGTCGCACCCCCTTGCTGTCTCTAAAGAATAAGAAGAGTCGACTGCAGTATGCCAAAAGTCATGTGGACAAACCACAAAAGTTTTGGGATAGTGTTCTGTGGACTGATGAAACAAAATTAGAACTGTTTGGGCCCATGGATCAACGCTATGTTTGGAGGAGGAAGAACAAGGCCTATGAAGAAAAGAACACCTTGCCTACTGTGAAGCATGGCGGGGGGTCAATCATGCTTTGGGGCTGTTTTGCTTCTACAGGTACAGGGAAGCTTCAGCGTGTGCAAGGTACAATGAATTCTCTTCAGTACCAGGAGATATTGGATGAAAATGTGATGCAGTCCGTCACAAACCTGAGGCTTGGGAGACGTTGGACCTTTCAACAGGACAATGATCCCAAGCATACCTCCAAGTCCACTAGAGCATGGTTGCAGATTAAAGGCTGGAACATTTTGAAGTGGCCATCGCAGTCACCAGACTTAAATCCGATTGAGAACCTCGGGTGGGACTTAAAGAAAGCAGTTGCAGCGCGCAAGCCTAAGAATGTGACTGAACTGGAGGCTTTTGCCCATGAAGAATGGGCGAAGATACTCGTAGATCGCTGCAAGACACTTGTGTCAAGCTATGCTTCACGTTTAAAAGCTGTTATAACTGGAAAAGGATGTTGTACTAAGTACTAAGATTGAATGTCGCTTGGGGGTTGAATAAAACTGCTAATGATGTGAGCACAGAAAAGACATTTGTGGTTATTTCATTATAAATGTTATGTTATATTTGTCTGACTTACAAGTGCCTCTTTGATTTAATTGTAAACAAGATGACTGAAATGATCAAAATCAATGTCAAACTGGCCAAAACACTCAATTTCAGTGGGGGTTGAATAATTTTGAAAACAACTGTAGGTGGGGACACGAATCCCAGAAGGAAGTTTTAAGAATTCATCTAAACCCTTTGTGAAACTGTCCACTATTCCTGCTGTGACCACGTCCTGAGGAAGTTTATTCCACAGATTCACCGTTCTTACAGTAAAGAAGCTTTGACGCTTCTGGAGACTGAACCTTTTTTTTTTCTCCAGTCGGAGGCAGTACCCCTTGTCTTTTGAGGGCATTTGACATGGAACAGTTTTTCACCGTATTTTTTTGTGCGGCCCATTTATATATTTCTATAGGTTAATCATATCCCCCCTTAGACGTCTCTTCTCAAGACTAAATGTAATTCTTTTAATCTTTCTTCATAACTAAGACCCTCCATGCCCCTTATCAGTTTAGTCGCTCTCCTCTGTACTTTTTCCAGCTGCAGAGCATCCTTTCTATGGACTGGTGCCCAGAACTGGACTGCATATTCCAGATGAGGCCGCACCAACGCTTTGTAAAGTGGTAATATTACATCCCTGCCCCGCGAGTCCATGCCTCGTTTAATGCATGACAATATCCTGGTGGCCTTAGAAGCAGCTGATTGACATTGTATACTATAATTTAATCTACCATCTGCAAGGACACCCAAATCCTTCTCTATAAGTGACTCTCCCAGTGTTACATCCCGTAGGATATATGAAGTACAGAGAATATTACTACCAAGATGTATAACTTTACATTTGTCCACATTGAACCTCATTTGCCAAGTTGATGCCCAATCACTCAGAGTGTCCAAGTCAGCTTGTAGTTTATGGAACAGATAAGAAATCCCAGCAACTCCTGTCTTGCTTGAAAGTAAATTCTTTTTATTCTATATTCATTTAATGTCTAGTAGACTCGTTTCGGCACGCAGCCTTTATCAGTTGATCATCAAGGCTGCGTGCCGAAACGCGTCTACTAGACATTAAATTATTATGGAATAAAAATAATTTACTTTCAAGCAAGACAGGAGTTGCTGGGATTTCTTATCTGTTTCACATGGGGCATTGCTCCTTCCCGTTGCAACGCCAATCCTGAGAGCGAGTGCTGGCTGGATTTTCTGTTTAGCTTGTAGTATATGGACATCTTCCATAGACTGTACAGTTCTACACAGCTTAGTCTCATCTGCAAAAATAGATATGGTGCTATTAATCTAGACGGTAAGCCAAACATCGATTTAAAGTTTTCTTCAATCCAAAGCTCATATCGAGCTTAAAAGGATATGCTATAAGAGACTTTTCACATTATCAGGATTCCTGTGGACACTTTATGAACATATTGCGCTCCCAGTGAATACACCTACAGCATTTTCAGTGACATTCAGTTTCCCAAATTGGGATAGAGCGCTAGAAGATAATACCCCCTCTTCCCAAATAACAGCATATACTTGAAGTTTTTTGGTGAGATATATACTATTGAATTTATCGACACTATTGAGTCATATGAATATAGTGTTGATCATATCTACCACAATATATGTGACTGTAATGTTGTATATTATTGCTACATTGTTCTTATAAATTTTATTACTTGTATTTTATAGGGATTTAATAAATATTTTCTGCACATGTCAATCTGGTTGCCAAGTGTATGAGTGCTCGCTCATTTTCCTATTACTACATTTGCCTTTAAGAGAGGGTGGGGTGATTCCCTCTATATGAGCTTGCAGCACCATACCTTAACTACTTGCTAGTGAGCCACCACAACCTACCGCTATTAATCTCGTCCTTGATATCATTAATAAATAAATTAAATAATAGAGGGCCCAGCACTGAACCTTGGGGTACACCACTTATAACCCCGGACCATTCTGAATACGAATCATTGACCACAACTCTCTGGACACGGTCCTTCAGCCAGTTTTCAATACAATTACAGACTATACTTTCCAAGCCTATAGAGCTTACTTTACCTATTAATCCCTTAACGACCCAGGACGAGAATGCTCATCCTCAATCGCCGGCACTTAGCGCTAGAGGATGAGCATTCTCGTCCTGCAGTCCCCCCCCCCCCGCGCGTGCGGTCCCCCGATCAGCAGCAGAGATCCGGCTGTTACTGACAGCCGGATCCCTGCTGCATCCACCAGCATCGGCGATAACGCCGATGCCGGTGGATTAACCCCTCATATGCCGTGGTCAGCGCTGACCGCGGCATATGGGAGGTTTGCGCTCCCTCACCTCATACATCGGGTCCCCGTGCTGCTGTGGCGGGGACTCGATGGTTGCCATGGCAGCCCCAAGCCATTCCAAGGCTTGGGGCCTGTCATGTATGGAAGCCTAAGAGGCTCAGACTCTGTCCCATAGTGGGACAAAAAAAAAAGTTAAATAAAAAGTTAATAAAATTAAAGTTTAAAAAAAAAATTAAAAGTTTCAAGTAAAAAAAAAAAAAGTGTTCTTTTCCAAAAATAAAGTAAAATAAATAGTAAAAAAAAATAGGGAAATGACATATAGACATATTAGGTATCGTCGCGTCCGTATCTATAAACATATCACATGACCTAACCCCTCAGATGAACACCGTAAAAAATAAAAACTGCTAAATAAACAATTTTTTTGTCACCTTACATCACAAAAAGTACAACAGCAAGCGATCAAAAAGGCGTACGCCCACCAAAATAGTACCAATCTAACCGTCACCTCATCCCGCAAAAAATGAGCCCCCTACCTGAAATAATCACACAAAAAATAAAAAAACTATGGCTCAGAATATGGAGACACTAAAACATTTTTTTTTGTTTTAAAAAAGCTGTTATTGTGTAAAACTTCCATAAATAAAAAAAAGTATACATATTAGGTATCGCCGCGTCCGTATCGACCGGCTCTATAAAAATATCACATGACCTAACCCCTCAGATGAACACCGTAAAAAATTAAAATAAAAACTGTGCTAAATAAACCATTTTTGGTCACTTTACATCACAAAAAGTGTAATAGCGAGCGATCAAAAAGTCATATGCACCCCAAAATAGTGCCAATCAAACCGTCATCTCATCCCGCAAAAATCATACCCTACCCAAGATAATCGCCCAAAAACTGAAAAACGGGACATGGTGTCAAAAAAACCAGTCTAGCAAAATCTGCCTTCCAAAAACCGTATGGCATTCCTTTCCTTCTGCGCCCTGCCGTGTGCCCGTACAGCAGTTTACGACCACATATGGGGTGTTTCTGTAAACTACAGAATCAGGGCCATAAATAATGAGTTTTGTTTGGCTGTTAACCCTTGCTTTGTAACTGGAAAAAAAATATTAAAATTTAAAATCTGCCAAAAAAGTGAAATTTTTAAATTGTATCTCTATTTTCCATTAATTCTTGTGGAACACCTAAAGGATTAACGATGTTTGTAAAATCAGTTTTGAATACCTTGAGGGGTGTAGTTTCTTAGATGGGGTCACTTTTTTGGAGTTTCTACTCTAGGGGTGCATCAGGGGGGCTTCAAATGGGACATGGTGTCAAAAAAAACAGTCTAGCAAAATCTGCCTTCCAAAAACTGTATGGCATTCCTTTCCTTCTGCGCCCTGCCGTGTGCCCGTACAGCAGTTTACGACCACATATGGAGTGTTTCTGTAAACTACAGAATCAGGGCCATAAATAATGAGTTTTGTTTGGCTGTGAACCCTTGCTTTGTAACTGGAAAAAAAATATTAAAATGTAAAATCTGCCAAAAAAGTGAAATTTTGAAATTGTTTCTCTATTTTCCATTAATTCTTGTGGAACACCTAAAGGGTTAACAACATTTGTAAAATCAGTTTTGAACACCTTGAGGGGTGTAGTTTCATTTTTGGGTGGTTTCTATCATGTAAGCTTCACAAAGTGACTTCAGACCTGAACTGGTCCTTAAAAAGTTGGTTTTTGAAAATTTCTGAGAAATTTCAAGATTTACTTCTAAACTTCTAAGCCTTGTAACGTCCCCCAAAAATAAAATGTCATTCCCAAAATGATCCTAACATGAAGAAGACATATGGGAAATGTAAAGTAATAACTATTTTTGTAGGTATTAATATGTATTATAGAAGTAGAGAAATTGAAACTTGGAAATTTGCTAATTTTCTAAATTTTTGGCAAATTTGGTATTTTTTTATAAATAAAAATGATTTTTTTTTTACTCCATTTTACCAGTGTCATGAAGTACAATATGTGACGAAAAAACAATCTCAGAATGGCCTGGATAAGTCAAAGCGTTTTAAAGTTATCACCACATAAAGTGACACTGGTCAGATTTGCAAAAAATGGCCTGGTCCTGAAGGTGAAAATGAGCCCGGTCCTTAAGGGGTTAAATGTCTATGAGGCACAGTGTCAAAAGCCTTTGCAAAATCCATAAACACTACATCCACAGCCGCCCCTCTGTCCAGGCTTCTACTCACCTCCTCATAAAAACAAGTTGTCCAATATTAGAAAACTATGGCCTCTTTCTTCCACGCTGGGGTGCACCAATGAGGCCAGGTGAGGCAGCACCAGGTAGGGACAAGAGAGGGGCAGCGGTAGGGCGATGAGCAGTGAGCGCTTTCATTGTGGAAAAGGGGTTAGGTTAAGAAATTGGCATGGGGGGGGCGCCATTTCAGTTTTTGCCTCAGGCAGCAGAAAGGCTAGGTGCACCCCTGCTTCCACCCTACCTGGCCATAGGCTGTGTCTAGTTTTGCAGCTCAACACAATTGAATAGGGTTGAGCTGCAATACCACACACAGTCTATGGACAGGTGAGACTCTATTTTCTCAATAAAAGCATCTTTTTTTAAAATCCTAGATAACCGTTTTGGCAGAAAATAAAGTTTTAGCACTCACATGTTAGCCTTATCCATGGGCTGAGCATATATGCCTTCAGCATGTGCAGATCACTTCAATATAGTTCAGCTCAAGCCCATTAGAACATGCAGACCTCAGTCTATGTATGATGCAGATACAGTATGTGTCATATGTCTGCAAAATAGAAATGTCATGTGGACAAGATTAGTCTACAGTCTTGTTCTTTCCATTGGGTGTGGATCTTTTACAATCCTTGAATCCATGCAAAATTGAAACCATTGTTTAGTATCGTTATGTAGAATAGGAGTTAAAAATATTATCAAATCCAGGGAAAGAGACACTGGAGATACTGTATATGAAAACATGCAGTTTCCGCATTCAGATTTGTTTTCCCCATCTGCGATAAGTACAGTATGTTTCTGTGATTAAGTTATATTACAGTTTCATTACATGACGCCGAGTGGTTGCTAAGTGAGGCTGAGGATCTACAAAAATCTACTTTTATTCATGACCACTTGGAGAAGAGCAGTAGAGGTGTTGGGTCATGTTTCACATTGAGGTGGAATTATTGGTTCTATCTAAATGAATATTGTAATGCTATTACATTGGAAGGTCCTATATATGGTTTTTTACTTAATGGAAAGCAGGGCTTTTACTTAATGGAAAGCAGTCATAATATGGCCGTCTGACCTTACAAGGTGAAGCAATTTTTTATTAAAATTTTTTTTAAGAGTTGGCAGCACTTTTGGCCATGGCCTCTGTCTGATATTGCAGCTCAGCACCATAAGAATGAATGGGGTTTATCTGCAGTACCTATCTACAAAAAAAGTGTCTCTGTCTTTTGAAAGGCCCCTTTACACAAACGTAATTATTGGTAAAAACCCATTTGTTCCGATAATTGCCTGAACGTGAAGAGAGCTGCGTTTCCATGCAGCAATCCCCTCTTCTGTATGGGGATGAGCGATCATTGTTTTTGGGCAGCAGATCCCTGTTTACACAGGACATTCTGCTGCCCAGTAACCATATCCAATGCCACATCCATGATGCTTTTCCCTCCAGTTAGAAATTTCTAAAACCTGAGGGTGTCCAGTTTAGGTAAAACGGCTGTATTTGTTCTTTGGCCCATCTCCAATATAGAAATATGGTGACATTTTTATCACAATCTTTATTACTCATTTATTCTCTAGAACAGGGATGCTCAACCTGCGGCCCTCCAGCAGGGTTGCCAACTAGATTTTTCTTCTTTTTTCTGGACAATTTATCCCAAAATCACGGACAGCATATATTGTTTACGGACAAATTGGAAAACCCATGTCTATAGCACAATATACTGATATGAACCCATTTCCAGCATTTACGGTGAGCTATAAAATGATAATTACCTCCAAAATAATCTAGTCAAGTATCACCAGCCTCCAAAAAAATAAAAAAATCATGGACACATCTATTTTTTCCCCACAAAAAGTTGCCTATTTTTACAGGCTGTCCAGAAATTGAACGGTTGGCAACCCTGCCCTCCAGCTGTTGCAAAACTACAATTCCCAACATGCCCTAATAGCTGTAGGCTTGTCCAGGCATACTGGGAGGTGTAGTTTTGCAACAGCTGGAGGGCCGCAGGTTGGGCATCCCTGCTGTAGAAGGAACACAAATGTCTTCGCTTACTAAGGGACTGAGATATAAGATTGAGCATACTAAATGCCGATTTCTGCTTCCGCACAACATTGGTGTGACTTACTATCATGAGCTTTCCATTACTTTCCCACATGCTAAACTGCTGTTCTAGTAATCCCTTACTGTATAATTATTTTGCAAATGTCTGGTAGCCCTGCGATACTGGTACAACTGGTTATATTATACGCACATGGCTATCTTACGAGAAACTGCATAGTGTCACATAAATAAAATATTCTACAAGCTAGCACAGTCAGCAAAGCAATGAAACGAATGCTATGCATCCGATTTTCTAATCTATAAAAATTGAACCGTTGTCTCCAAATCTATAAAACCCGACGAATCTCAGTTGTTGAATAATCTGTCACATGGAATATGAACAGAATTAGTGAGATTTGTGCATGGCATCAATTTGTACAATGACTGGATGTGTTGGTTTTCTTGGAATGTGACTCAAGGTCTAGCAGCAGTCACAACACCCTTAGGGTAGACTGGTACTTGGCATGCCCAGGAGATTTGTTTTGTGCAGCTTGTTAATAGCAATGACATTTGATATTGAATAACATTCATGAAACTCCTCTGTAACCCAATTTCCAGTTCCACATTGGCGACAATTACTTCAGCATTTTCTGGATTCGTTGAGATAGAGCAAAGTTACCTGCAGCTTGTCAAGTGTGTGCTTCTATTTCCTGTGTCTTAGAATGACTGTGCATTTTCAGGCTATTATACGGCGAGCCCTAGTCTTCACATTCGTAACACTACATGACTTGATGCTTCATTGAAAACTGCACTAATCGCTAAAACACATCCTAATTACGGGAAGTGCAATCATTGACATTTACAAAGCTTTAGATCCGCTGTGTGCCTTGAAAGGTCTTTGACAATAAGAAAATAGCTTGAGTACATAGGGTGTAGGGTGCTCTTGGGTGTACTCGACTCCTTATCGCAGTTTTTTTTTGCAAGAAATCTCTTACCCTGTAGAGCCCCTGCACATAAACCTACTCTGTGCAGCTTCCAAGTAGCACAACACCCGTAGACTTCTACTAGGACATGTTCTACCTCGTTATGCTTCTGATTTCAAATGAAGGCATACATCGTTTTTCTCCTGTCACAATGGACAGGCCCCATGAGCTGTGGAAAGCAATAATGATCTGTTTTCATGAACACACTGTATGCACAGTTTAGAATTTGCAGGTATAGTCCTTAAAGGGTTTGTCTCACTTCAGTAAATGGCATTTATCATGTAGAGAAAGTTAATACAAGGCGCTTACTAATGTATTGTGATTGTCCATATTGCTCCCTTTGCTGGCTGGATTCATTTTTCCATCAGATTATACACAGCTAGTTTCTATGGTTATGACCACCGTGTAATCCAGCAGCGGTGGCCGTGCGTGCATAATATAGGAAAAAGTGCCGACCTCTCTGATGACCAGGATCGCGGGAGTGCATATAGTCCAGCACTTTTTTCTATAGTGTGCAAGCACGACCACCGCTGATGGATTGCAGGGTGGTCGTAAACATGAAAACTAGCAGTGTATAATGTGATGGAAAAATGTATCTAGCAAGCAAAGGAAGCAATATGCAAATTACTAATTAGTAAGTGGCTTGTATTAACTTGGTCTACATGATAAATGCTATTTACTGAAGTCAGCCAACCCCTTTAATTTTTCAAGATGATCCTAGTAAATTCGGGTTGTCCTGGTCCAGTCACGGTTGGCGCTTATGTAAGCCCTGTCCAAAAGTACACATTCATGAGAAAGAGTTTGGGTGTTTCTGGGAGTGGGGCTTAAATGCCCCTAATTTACCAACAAGAGTTGGTAAGTATGGATGCATATAATACATACTTCTATTATATGTACCCTATATATGTGGACAATATTATACATGAGGACCACTTCAGCTGCAGGGCCTATTCACTACAGTCCTGATAATATATAGTGATAGTTTAACGCTGGGTTCAGACCTGAGCGTACTGACCTGAGCGCTCTGTATGCGCGATTCTTCGGGCGTCACATACGCGGCTCCGGAAGTAAGCGAACGCCCATTGTCGCGCGTTCCCGGAAGTCTATGTACGGGAACGCGCGACACTACGCCCCAAAGAAGCTCCTGTACTTCTTGGGGCGTAGGGCGTTTTACAGCGCATTCGTACGCGCTGTAAAACGCTCAGGTGAGAACCATTCCCATAGGGAATCATTGGTTCTCGCCTGTTGAGCGTTTTACAGCGCGTAGGAACGCGCTGTAAAACGCTCAGGTGTGAACCCAGCCTGAATCCTATACATTTCTGGATGGAGGAGTATGACTTTTGATTGTTAACAAAACAGCCAGATAAGACGATCATTGCCACAATTGGAAATTTGAATCTATATACGAATTATACACTAAAATCGTAGTAGATATCTTCTATTGTACGATGTAATGGTGAACTATATTAGACTTCAAATCTGAGGCAAATTGACACAAGGCCACCTTAAATTACACGGACCAATGTTATAGGCAATTATAGGGAACAAACCAAATGCCTGATTGTCTGCAGAGGTGACGCTGCATTTTCCATCTCCACTGTACAGGGACAAGCAATCTATACAGCGATCGCTTGTCCCCATAGCGAATCATTGATATGCTGCTCAGAAATAATGATTTTAAGTATCAGCCAAAAGACATTATCATAAGATGATCAAGTGTTTGCTCATGGGGTGATCACTGGCACTTTTGGTCGTTATCGGGCATGAGTGTTTCTTCAAATGCTTATCCACCATAAGTACCCTGTGCAGAAAGACCTTTACTGTATGGGGGAATGGAGGACTGGTGTTCCAGGGATAGACTGGCTATAGACAATACAAAGAAATTCCCTGGTGGGCTGATGCCCAAGGGGTTGCCTGAGCCTTTCTCATGGCCACCAGCCAGGTACATTATGATCTGATGATAATTTAGGCTGCAGGTGCCTTCCTGTCCTCAGGATGGTGATACTGTTGGACACTGTGGCGAGCGTGGCAGTATTTTGTGCTGCACTGTGGTATTTGGTTCTTCTGGAGTCATATTTTGTGCCGCACTTTGATATATTGTTCTGCTGGGGCAGTATTCTTTGCTGCACTATGGTATTGCTCACCTCGCCTACTTGTGTTGCTCCATCTTATTTCAACTTGGATCCGCTTACAACATGAGGGGGGGCACTCTTTTTTTTTTTTTTTTTTTTCCCAGGGCCACTTTAAGTTTCCAGTCCGCCCCTGTACTTTTCATTTTTCAAAGTTCCTTTGGAAAATGAAAGGCGGAATCTGAATGGTTACAATGGGCAACTAAGCCAGTTTTCATAAATCATCCCCAATGATTCTAAGGGTTAAATCACCATGTGATCCAGCTTACCATATAAAACAAGTATAATCCCCTAGTAGGCTATAGCGAGGTATTATAGAGAGATGCAGCACAGATCCATAGAACAGCAGTGTACAGGAGGAAATGCTGTTTCACTATTCTTGTTGGTTTCTACAAAACGAAGCCTATATGATGCTATGTTTTTAAGCAACCTAGTGCTGGAGCAAGGCTTATATATAGTATAAAATCCTTCTTCTCCACCCATCATTGCAATCTGTATGCAGTTATAAACCAGCGACCTAATTTCCAGCTTCTTCTAGATCACACTATTGGTTCCGCTCTTTATAAGATAACATTTAAAACAAATCTCCCAGGGGATAACAACACGATGGTGGGTGGGAGAGTTGGCACTTCTTTGTGTTTTGTGACCTACTGTATGTTTGCTTTCATCTCATTTACTGTAGGAGTCTAAATGACTGCATTGTGCTATGAAAGGGAAATTCCTGATGATACAAGATGCTAGGAATCTCTCCAGCTCTCTGCTGCCCCCTCCCTCTCTGAACTGGATTCAGATTCCCAGGGATTCAGCTATAAGCAGTTACACTAGAAAGGACCAAACCATCTTGGGAAAGGGGGGTGCCTTTCGTGTGCAGCTGAGTGGGTGGCTGGAGCTTCCAACAGAACACAAATGGCCTGCAGCTTCATGTATTATTGCAGATCATTAGTGTAGCAATACCTGGGAGTCATCTAAGCTGGTCATTTTCTTCTTGCAGTGCATGCTACAGTATATATTAGAGTGAAGGGTAATAGTAGGAGACCACAGTTAAATTAGTAGGGGCTTGTGTTTATCTGACACCTCATAGCTACTGCATTGGAGGAGAGCACCTCACTTGGCTCACAGCCAGCCTCAGCATAAAGACGCATTGAGATCTCAGTGCACATGCGTGTTTCCCTGCCGCCTTTCTGTGTGTGGTTCCCTCGCAGTCTGGGGAGAATTGCTGCTCTCATTACATAATTTAGGCAGCGTGGCCAGCCCGAAACTCCTTATTTCCGTCACTCTTCTTCTAGATAGCATGCTGCCAGGACTCCCCAGCAGCAGAGGAGGAGAATGCAGGCAGCGCTGATGCACTGCGTGCTACAAGAAGGCAGATGGGCAGAGTCCACCGTAAACTCTGCTTAGCAGATACCTCTGTGGGAAAGCTTTCCTACTGTGTCAGTGTAATTGTTGTAGCACCGATTCTTATCAGCGTCATAACCTGCTGGAAATGTTTTACTCTTGGGTACATACAGTATACGAGAAAGCAAAACCAGAATTTCAGTATATCTGGGTCTTAGCTGCGTAGATCTTGGCCATAACATGCGTTGCGCGACCACGGGTTGCTGTGTAGCTCTGCAGCCACTGAACTGAATCCAGCAGTGTTGGATTTTCTAGGGCCGTGGTGGTGAACCTATGGCACGAGTGCCAGAGGCGGCACTCAGAGCCCTCTCTGTGGGCACCCGCACCCTGGAAAAAGTCTATGGCGTACCAATATGCTTTAGATTTTTCCTGTCATTCATCAGCCCTGGGCACACTATGAACAGCACAGGCAGCGCACTGAATATAGGCAGGCTATTATAGCTGAATGATAAAGTACATGGAAGATATATTATATTGGACTGTAGTTTTCAGGTTAAATTGCCGTATTGGCAAAATCACAGA
The DNA here is from genome assembly GCF_905171765.1 of Bufo bufo. Taxonomy (NCBI): domain Eukaryota; kingdom Metazoa; phylum Chordata; class Amphibia; order Anura; family Bufonidae; genus Bufo; species Bufo bufo. Next base: position 437,893,339 of record NC_053389.1, on the reverse strand, counting down.
ATTAAGTGGTCTAAATGGCAAAAGATGCTCAAGACCCCAAATGATGTTGCGCATTTCTACCCAGGGGAGCAAATCCTGCCCATGTGATCTGTTGCTAACAGCAATCCCCAGCAAAAGTGTATACAATGGAGGATCCTGGCAGCGGACCACATGTACCACAAAAACATCCTACACAGGTCATAAAAGCAGAAAATGCTCAAAACCCCATATGCTGTTGTGCATTTCTAACCGGGGGAGCAAATCCTGCACATGTGATCCGTTGCTAGCAGCAATCCACAGCGATGGAGGATGCCCGTAATGGACCACATGTAAGACAAATGTGCGGATGGGGCTATAAGAAACAGAAAATCACTGAGAATGGTGCACTACAATGGTAAATACAATTGACAATATATGGCTAAACCCTCACGCTGATATTAAAATGAGAGGTTCGCCAATATATTCTTATATCAAGAACATACCGGAGCCCACGCACCCCGTCAAGGTCTCTCAATGTGGCACAGGACCTAACGCTAACCTACCTATGCTGTATGGACAATTTCTGATAGGTGCATAAGGTCCGACACACAGCGAACAACTCCCAGTTACCTCCAGCGTGAAATCACACATACAATAGGAGGAGCCTGTGAGTCCCACCTATAACAGGCTCATGTGACGCAGGCTGCCCAGGTGCCATGTTGGCACTTTGAGATAAATAAGTGGGTTTTGGGTTACAGTTTGGGCAATCTGTGTCACGGCTGAGGATGGGGGAGACCCTCAGCCGTGCGATGCCAGACGATGTTTGGTCGCTGCTCGGCCAGGACCACAGGATCAGGGAGCAGGTCACCTCCTATCGCGTCCCTAATACTGACCCTGACTCCTAGCCGTATGAGCCAACCCTGATGGTGGGAGGGCTCATACACCAGAAACCTTGGGGTCCCTACTAGCCCTCAGGGTGGCCCTGAACTAGGAGCAGGGTAAGACGACCTTTTCCTCCTAGGTGCGGACGAACAGGAGTCTCACAGGCCAAGCTGCAATGAAAGGGGAACATAAACAACTTATGGCAATGGCAGGTAAATGAAACAAGAACAACACCTACCTGCCACAGACAAAAAGCCTGGAACCCATGTACAAGTGCTGCTGTCCACAACAACACAAACGGACACAGCCCACACCACACATAACACAGGAAGCCAGGACCATAAGCTACAATAAAGAAAAAGACACCACTAGACATATAACAATACAAGGACAATAATGTCTAACATAAATTATGACCACAAGGGTGGCCCTCACTGGCAGATGGTATATAACCAGGAGGATGACATCAGCTAACCATGGCTGAAGTACCCCTCAGATACAGGCATCCATATAATAGCCTACCATGCAAAAGTGACCCACGCCTGTGAATAAATTCCAAAAGGTATGGTCGCAGTGGATCGAGTTTCAAGACTCTCCAGAACTTCTGTCAATACTCACTTCATAAATGGCAGGCACTCTCATCATATACTTCCCCTCCCTCCCCCCTTCTTCCCCCTTCCCCTTCTCTCTCCTTATCTTTACCTTTCTCACCCTCCTTCTTTCTTTTTCTCTTTCTTGTACGTTTAGTATCTTCTTTCTAAATTGTGGTGGGGTTTATTCCTCACGCCCTATTAACATGTCACATTACAGGGATATTTTTGATAGTATGTAATTTGTTTTTGCATATATATTATGTACTTCATGGATTGAAATGTGAACATGTTAAATGTTTTTGAAAAATGAACTGAATAAAAACAGTTTAAACATAATAGCCTACCATTCCCAGGAACTACTTAACTTGCCTCATGATGACAGGTGGTGGCCAATGCCAAATCACCTCTATTTTATTCACTTGAGGTTAGATAACTCCACGTCTAAAAATGTTCCCCAGGTATTTAGTCTCCTCTAACCGTATCGCGCATTTCTTTGGGTTAGCGGTCAGTTCAACCTTCCTAAGGGAGTCCACTACAGCCTGCACTTTGGGTAGATGACTTTCCCAGTAGGTACTCTGGATGACGATATCGTCCAGGTAAGCCGACGCGTACCGACGATGTGGACCAAGTACAATGTCTATGAGTCGTTGGAACGTGGCGGGGGCACCATCAGCTTTTCAATATGCTCACCCCGTAGTTGGTTTACCCGATACAGCATTTCCTGGTAAACGACAAAACGGGGAAACATCGACTCGGCCCCAAGTTTTTGTGGTTCACCATCAATTATTACAACATTCTCCAATTATTGCAACATTCTCCCAGGCCCGGGATAAGGTTGGGTCCCGGTGTTGTGTGGTTCCGAAATTTTCACCGGAGACATTGAGGTCTACCAATTCAGGACCCGGCGGCAAGTCCTCAACGTCTCCTACCAACACACTTAGCCCAAGTAGCCACACCCACACACACACCCAGTGATCACACACTAAGAAGGGAGTTAACCCTTCCTACACCAGGCAAGGGAAAAAGCCACTTAAAGGGAAAGTGTACAATAAACAATTACACTGCAGCTGTTACCGCAGCCATGTCCTGGGAGTCAGCCAGAAGGCCGAGACACTGCCACCACATGTACACAATACACATGTTGCCACGGGCAGCCACAAGTGAAGGGATGTGTCACAGTGCACACATACATAAACCTTGTGCACACCAGACATAGAAAGTGCATACATACACACACACACACACACACACCCCCAACCAGGTGTAACCGCATGCACTTGACAGCAAGCTGCCTAGCAACAGCTCAGGCTGCTATACTGCCAAGTACAACCATGTTACCAGCGGCAACCACACATGAGGCAACATACCAGCAGCCCTCACCATGTGGTTGACAATAAAACCAAACCGCAGGCAACCGCATGCGGATCCGGAGTCATGACCATAAACATGGGCGTGACAATCTGTCTGTAAAAGGTTCACCATCACTGATCTAGTGTCACAGTTGCAGCAACCTGCGAGTCACTATGCGACCCCTTTCAGTTCAATGGCTTCAGAGCGCCACAGCAATCCTTGGTTACAGGACAGGTGTCAGCCAAAATCGCCATGTACCCCAGCTGTGGTGTGTCTTCTATAACTTGTACATAGCTGAGTTTGCATTTGACAGATTTTGCAAAATGGCTGTAAATGCAGCTCTTCAGTAGCGTGCAACATATTTTCCAAAGTGCATATGCAAGACATTAAAACTATCCCCCACTAAGTTAAAGTGGTACTCTGATATTACACTTTTGTCCATTTAACTGTGTCCATTAAATGTTTTTTCTGGGAGTTCAGTACTGATGGCTTATCCTCAGGATAGGTCATTAATATCTGATCGGTGGGGGTCCAGCTCCCTGCACCCCAGCCGATCAACTATCTTCCTAGGGTGTGTTCATCAGTCAGATGGCCTATGTGCAGTTCAGCCTCATTCAATTGAATGGAACTGGGCTGCAATATCAGGCACAGATGCTATACAGTGTGTGGCATGGTGCTTGGTGTGTACCAGGTGTTGCATGACCGGAAGCAACTTTTAAAATTAGGTCCCTCTCATCTTTCAAAACAGCTCCACAAGACCTCTGCGGTATCTGGCACCAAGACACTAGTAGCAATCCTTTAAATATTTATGACCTATCTTTTAATTGGAGTGGTGTGGTAGTCGTAGGTGGCAATTCATATGGTACATAAGAAACTAACTCATCCAACCCCTTCTTTTGCTCCACTGTCCAGTTCTGATGCTGACGTGCCCATCGTAGGCACTTTGAGTGGCACTCTTACTATGCAGCACCATACCAAGCAGCGATGCACTGTGTCTTCGGACAACATTTTTTCCTATCCAGCATTGGCATTTTCATCAATTTGTGGTACAGTATCTATTCTGTGAGAACAAACTGAGGAGGTTAGCCTTCCCTCTCCACTTGGATGCCCATGACCTTGTCACCAGTTGACCTTTCTTGGACCTCTTTTGGTAGGTACTAACCACTGTATATTGGAAACACCCAAGAGCTGCCATTTTAGATAACTGTCTAACCATCACAATTTGGCCCGTGTCAAAGTTGTTCATATCTTTACATGTGGCCATTTTTCCTATCTTTTGCTATATCTATCTACCTATCTACAGTATCTACTTATCTAAGGCTACTTTCACATCTGCGTCGTGCTGTCCGGTTTTCAGATCCAGCACAGGGTCTCTAAACCGCAGCACAACGCTTCAGTGTCGTCTCCATTCATTGTCAATGGGGACAAAACTGAACATACTGGAACAGAGTGCACCAGAATGCATTCTATTCGAATTTGTTACGTTCCCACACCGGACACAAAACCGCTGCAAGCAGCGTTTTGTGTGCAGCGCAAGAAACTGAATAAGCTGGATTCCGCAAGAAAAACCATGTAAGTCTGTGGTACTGGATCCGTTTTTCTGGATACGATATAATACAACTGCACGGGTGCAGCTGGTTGTGTTATTAGGACAGAAGCGTTTTCCTGCCGGATCTCAAAAGCGTATAGCAATAACGACGATGTGAAAGTAGCCTAATCTATCTAGTAAATGAAGTTGCAATCTGTCTCTGTAGTAAGAGGTTAAAACAAACATGCCTACACTTTTCCATGTACAGCTAAACTACGTCCCTGTGGACCTTCAGATTCTCTATCCAGAACAGCTGGATATAATCTACATCTAACAGCTCCAACGTTTAACCCCCAGATGGCTAATCTCATCCATCTATACAGTATATCTTATTTGTGATATCCCTGGTCCAGGATGAGCAGCTTTAAATGGTTTCACTCAAAGTTTTTTTATTTATTTTTTTAGCAAAAAAACCTACCGTATGTAGCCAGATGTAGCCAGTTTTAAATGGTTTCACTCAAAGTTTTTTTATATTTTTTTTGAGCAAAAAAACTACCGTATGTAGCCAGATGTAACATGTTGGCTGTTGGCCAATAGGAAATTAAAAAAGCGCCCTTTTAACACTGTGACAGCGACCGACTACTTGGGGACACGCCAGTGATTGGTCACAGTGGCACATGTGACCCTTTCAGGAAGTTTACATGCCAGGTATAGGAAGGAGCAGGAACCGATCCTCAGTGCTGAAACGGAGCGGCAGGGAGCAGGGGAATCCATTTTTATGTTATGTACACGATTGTCCAGGGCACAGATGTTATATATATTGTGGGGATTCGCTCTGGTAGTCAGGTTAGCGGACGCAGTATAGAGGCAATCAAAAAGTCTTCTTTAACTTAAATAGTTCAGTGTTTATTCACACAGAAGGCAAAACAAAATAACAGCTCGCAGTCTTGGTGTTTGTTCACACCATGGAAAGTCCACAGAACACAAATATTCACCTTGTTAGCAGTTTTTCATCAGCGGTCCCTAGCAGGCTTTAGGGGCCTGTTTTCCAGCATGTGGCTCTCAGCCCTTTTGCACGGCACACAGCCCTTTTGCACGGCACACATCTTTAGATCCCAAACCACAGAGACTCCACAGCTTCACTGTGAGATGGAGGATAATCCACACCACCTGATTAATGGTGACTGCTTTTTATAAGCCTCCCAAGACCCGGCCTGGAACGTGGGGAGTAGCCACCCACCCAGCACTTTAGCTACTCCCAGTAAGAGCCATACTAAAGAGCTGAAGTGTCAGATTGCAAAGCAATAATGACACTTCAGGAAAAAAATGGCTCTTACCTCACCAAGGCCAGGAACCTCGGTGACATGTACCGACCATCAATGATGGCTCCTTGTTCCTTCCTACAATATATATATTGTGGGGATTCGCTCTGGTAGTTGGGATAAGCGGGTGCAGTTCAGAGGCAAAGTGCAAGTTTGTAATTAAAATGTCCGTGTTTATTCACACATAAGGTCAAACACAGACACTCTTTGCAAGGTTGGTGTTTGTTCACACCGAGTAGAAAGTTTGTGCATAAAAAAAAACTTCACTTTATCGGTGGTTCTGCCTCCAGCAGTCCAAATGCAGGCTTAAGGTGGCCTGCACTCCCAAGACACAGGTCTCAGCTTTCCAGCCCAGCACAGAGCTCAGTTCCCACACGAGCGATTGCCAGAGCTCCTCTGTCAGAGAGAGGTAAACACTTACAGCTGACACTGCCAGCAGTTTTTTTTATAGGCCAGTCAAGACCCGGCCTGGAACATGGGGAGTAGTCACCCACCCAGCACTTTGCCTACTCCCAGTAAGAGCCGTCCCGGATCAGTTATACACCCATACTAAAATAGTAAAGTGTCAATCAGCGTTAGCTGCTGCTGACACCTGAAAATACTGCCTCTTACTTCACCGAGGCCAGGAACCTCGGTGACACATACCTTTCGTCAACGACGGACCCTTGCGCCTTCCTACATACCTCCCCTCTTTGTTCAACCCTGAGGGGGTGAACACTTGCCAGACAGTGTACCCGGGACAGGGCATCTGCGTTTCCCTGCAAGCAGCCAGACCTGTGTTCCACTGAGAACTTGAAGTTCTGTAATGACAAGAACCATCTGGTGACCCGAGCATTCCTCTCTTTGGCCTGGCTCATCCACTTGAGAGAGGAGTGGTCGGTCACCAGACGGAACTTTCTCCCCAACAGATAATAGCGGAGAGACTCAAGTGCCCATTTGATGGCCAGGCACTCTCTCTCCACTATACTGTACCTAGTCTCGGCTGGGGTTAGTTTGCGGCTCAGGAAAACAACAGGATGTTCCTCCCCATTGATTTCCTGAGAGAGTACAGCTCCGAGGCCTACTTCAGAGGCATCGGTCTGTACCACAAACTCCCTCTTGAAAATGCCTCTTCCGCCTGGTCATTCCAGCGGACCATCACAGACTTCCGTCCCTTCAAGAGCCCTGTCAACGGAGCCCCTAAAGTGGCAAAATGGGGAACGAACCTCATATAATAGCCTACCATTCCCAGGAACTACTTAACTTGCCTCATGGTGACAGGTGGTGGCCAATTCTGAATCACCTCTATTTTATTCACTTGAGGTTTGATAACTCCACGTCCAATAATGTTCACCAGGTATTTAGTCTCCTCTATCGGTCATTTCTTTGGGTTAGCGGTCAGTCCAACCTTCCTAAGGGAGTCCACTACAGCCTGCACTTTGGGTAGATGACTTTCCCAGTAGGTACTCTGGATGACGATATCGTCCAGGTAAGCCGACGCGTACCCACGATGTGGACGAAGTACAATGTACATGAGTCGTTGGAACGTGGCGGGGGCACCATCAGCTGTTCAATATGCTCACCCCGTAGTTGGTTTACCCGATACAGCGTTTCCTGGTAAACGACAAAACGGGGAAACATCAACTCGATCCCAGGTTTTTGTGGTTCACCATCAATTATTACAACATTCTCCCAGGCCCGAGATAAGGTTGGGTCCCGGTGTTGTGCGGTTCCGAAATTTTCACCGGAGACATTGAGGTCTACCAATTCAGGACCCGGCGGCAAGTCCTCAACGTCTCCTACCAACACACTCAGCGGGGTTGTCTCCCCCTCTTCCACCGAAGTGGCGGTCACCCCTACCACTGGCCCTTTGGCCTCGGGTTCCCAGGGTTCTGGCTCTCGCCCGAGCCAGGCCACTCTGCTGAAGTTACCCCTTACTAAGGGGCATCAACAACTCTCACAGCCGGCCACAGGGCCAGGAAGCCCGGAAAGTCTCTACCTATTATTAGTTCATAAGGTAAAGTTGTGGCAACGGCCACCTCATGGGTCCACTTGCCGCCTCCCGTGGATAGAGACACCAGGGCGGTGGGATAGTACTTTAAATCTCCATGTATGCACACGACCCCGATTTTTCGGCCAGTATACTCGTCGGGCTGCACCAGGGTAGCTCTTACCAGGCACACCAGACTCCCTGAATCCAACAAAGCCACTGCCACAGTGTCTCCCACTTCTACCTGGCACAAGTGGTTATTGTCTATAGCAGGGGTGCACAACCTGCGGCCCGCGGGCCGCATGCGGCCCCCAGAGCCAAGATTTGCGGCCCCCATCCTCCTGGACAGAAACACAGCTGATCGTAAATCAGCTGTGTTTCTGCCCGCAGCGCCGCATGATGGATCATTACAGCTCCTGCCCCTGCACTGTAGCAGGAGCAGGACGGGTCGTCGGCTGTCAGTGACAGCGGGGGAGCCGAGGAAAAGGCAGAAGCAGTTATCAGCGCTTCTGCCTTCTCCTCACACAGGTGAGCACTATGTAGGGTAGACCCGGCTTGGGGGCAGAGGAGCGCAGATCTGAGGGTTAGGAGACCTTATCAGCTCTGCCTGTGTACAATGCCCCCACTGCAGGCTGGTTTCCCCTGTAACTGGGGCTCCTTTAGATGCTCCTCCAGTTACAGTGGAAATAGTGCCAAAAAAAAGTCTGTGTCCCCAAAGGTCTTTCAGTGACCTCTTAGGGAAAAACTATGTGGAAAAAATATATTAAATAAGTTAAAAAAAAATAAAAAAAATATAATAAATCACAAATAAATAAAAAAATTATAAAAAAAATATGATGTGGAAAAAAATAGAAAATTATATTAAAAAAAATACAAATAAAAGGAAAAGTTGCTAAGTAAAAGAGTGTTCACTGCCCCCTAACAGTATTTTTATGATCCCTTGTCATTATGTGGCAAAAATATATATATAAAAAAAATAGAAAATAATAATTTTTTATAATAAATAATAAAATACAAATAAAAGAAAAAAAATTTAAAGTGCAAAATAGTACCGTGTTCATTGTCCCCCAACAGACTTTTTATGACCTCTTTGGGGGACATATTATGTGGCAAAAATATATTTAAATAATATAATAAACCAATTATAAAAAAAGAATACAATAAAATATTATTAAAATACAAATAAAACTAAATAAATAAAAAGGAAAGAGTGAAAAATTCACAAAAAGTGTCAATGTCCCCCAAAGGTCTTTTTATGACCTCTTGGGGGATATTATTTGTAGCAGAAATATATTAAAAATTAAGTTAAAAAAGCTAAAAAATTAATAAAATACATAAAAGAAAAAACACCCACACCAAAACCGTTACCATTATCGCCCCATTCATGTGAAACTGTTCGAACCACCAGGTGCCCAAAAACACAAAAAAAAGTGTCTTTTCAGGCCTGGTTATTAAAGTGTTATCAATAAGCGCTTTCCCTACTAGAAAGAGAAAGTGCTTACTGGTTATTGCAGGGCGCCTGTAACTGGCAGGAGGTGGTAATAACCAGGGAGCACGGCCTCTGCAGTGAGGGAAATCACTGATTTATGAACAAGTTCCTGCAGCGTGGCCCCTGAACCAGAAGATGCATACTTACCTGCTCCATGCCCCCGCTGCCTCCATCTTCCGGTTCCTGCACTTTTACACCTGTCCGTGCATGACCATGGTCACATACACCGCTCCAGTCAATGACTGGCTGCAGCAGTGACACGCTGCTTGTGGCCACATCACCGCTGAAGCCAGTGATTGGCTGCAAAGGTACATGTGACCATGGCCATGCACTGACAGGTGTAATCAGCGTTGGGAGCAGGTAAGTAAAACTCTTCGGTTTCAGGGGCCATGCTGCAAGAACTTGTTAAAAATTTATTTTTACTGGGAAATCCCTTTAAGCAAGGGTGGATTAGCCATAGATCTCACAGGGAAATTTCCTGGGGGGCCAGCTGGGCCCTCCTCACGGCCAGCCAGTGAGAGTTTTTGGGGATGTATTTTGTGCTCATGGGGGCAATATTGTGTGATGAACTGTGGGGCAGTATAATGTACCACAATATGGTATTGCTGGCCCGGACTTCCATCAATTTGTACCCGACTCCAAAACGGGGCCACTGTTAGTATTTTTCTAGGGCCAGCAGAGAGATATTCAGGTCAATTATTGGAAATACGTCTTCATAGGGACACTCACTCATGATAACTTGCAGTATAATCGTGCCGCACATCTCTCTGTGTGATCAGGGATGTGCTACTCATAGTCAATGTAACTAAATGAAGCAGGAATGACTGTGATAGCGATCATTCCCCCCCAGTCACTTTACATCGGCCTGTGTACATTGCGGCCCCTTGAAATAGAGCAATGTGACAATGCGGCCCTCAGACCAAAAAAGGTTGTGCACCCCTGGTCTATAGTCTCTGGGATACCTGATGCACACAGCTTCCTGGTGCAAAACGAGTTGCGGTATCCATAGTTAGTCTCCATGGGTTCGCCCCGATGGGGACAGTCAGCCTTTACGTGGCCAGGCTCCTGACACCAGCATACTATCGGAGCCGGGTCTACAGGGGGTACACCCCGGGCGGGCTTGGTTGGCACAAGTCTCTGGGTCTCGGATGGAGACTGCTGAGGTTTGGCTTCCTCCCTCCCAAATGAACCCCCTTTCAAATTCCTGGTAGCCTCATAGCGTTCCACCAGGTCCACCATCTCAAGGGCATTACAAGGAGACACCTGGCTGATCCACTGCTGGAGGGGGTACGGCAAAGCTCTTCAGAACACATCAGCCAACAGACGGTCCAACATAGAAGTGGGACTCAGCACGTCAGGTTGCAGCCATTTTTGCAACAGGTGTAAAAGGGTATAATACTGGGGCCTCGCGGGCTCAGCCAGGTTAAACTTCCACTGATGCACCCCCTGGGCCCAGACTAATACATTCACCCCCAGACTTGCCAGGATCTCACCCATTACTGTCGGGTAATTAGCCGCTTGATCATCCAGTAAGTGAAAATACACCTGCTGGGGTCCAGACGCCAGGAACGGAGCGACGACCTCAGCCCATTGCTCCTGGGGTAGCTTCTCTCTCACGGCTACCTTCTTGAAGATCGCCAAATAGGTCTCGACATCATCTGTGGGGGTCATCTTGGGGATCGCCACGTGGACCGCTTTCTAGGCATCGTGGACGCTCTGGGATGCTTCTGCTGCTTGTAAAGCCATCATATGTTGTAACAGTGTAGTGTACGGGGACTGTAATGCCCGTCACTACAAAAGTGTCACTTGGTGTGCTGTCGTCCCCCCTTATTTATGGGGAAGTTGGTATATGTCATCTTTATAAATTGTCATGTAATGCAATGTTGTGTATTTCCCTGTTGCTGTGACACTTGCATGTACAGGCCTGCTAGGGGTGTCATTCCAGCTTCTAGTCACTAGAGGGAGCTAGAGAGCCCTAGTTTATATAAAGCCCAGACAGGGAAGTGAAAGTCAGTCTAGTTTAGAGTTCAGAAGTTTCTAGAGCCTGAGGAAGCTGAGAGGGAGACAGAGGCAAAGCGCAGAGAAGCAAGAGGTACTCAAGATAACAGAGGAGGTATTTTATAAAGCTAAAACCAAGGATATAAGCCAGAGTTAAGGTATTGGACCTTGGAGAAGATTTGCTATGTTCCAGGATCAGTCAGAGATAGAGTGCAAGCTCCTGTACTGCAAGTCCTGTGTGTTTAACACTCTGTAGTCACCTTACTCAATCTGTATTGCCTGCATCGACCGTATTGAAAAATCAACTGTATGCAAAGGAACTGTGCTTCCGTTAATGTCTCTATGAAAACTACTAAAGTTGGAGTTCTGTATTAACATCACGGTGTTCCTCATTTATTCCTGCTATCAGCAAACGGCGTGCCACCGTTTAATTGGCACTGGCGTCACGAACATTTTCTACCATCACCTGCCCTTGCAGAGAGTCAGCCGTCTCAGGTTAGTGTCATTGCACTACTACACCCAGAAACTCTATTACACACAACTTGAGTACGCTGCACCTCTCTTTTGGCGTCACGAACAGGATACGCACGCTTTATAGTGCAAGAAGCGTGAACTTTGTGCCTTATACAGTTGCCCTGTGACCAAAGCGACATATTGCCTGTTTTATTAAAGTGGACTTTGTGGACTGAAAAACATACCCAAAGTGTGTCAAAAACCTCCAAAAAGCGCTGTGCAGTGTTGCTCTATCAAGAGGAAGAAAATTGCCACACCGGAGTGTGGTTTTATGGACTTTTCAACAACCCTGCTTGCTGTCAGGGAATGGTGACCAAGATGGCCACCGGCTGCCTGAAGTAAAGTTTCCCGCGCTGCTGAGGACCTTCGTGGGCGGATCCCTGCAAAGACACAGAGAATCCCGCCCCTCGTCATCATCGCACCGCCGCGGCCCTGTTTCGTCTACGTCACCGCGTACTCAGGACGTCCGGAATCTCTCGAGACTTGGCCTGCGCAAGCCCGGCGATACCGGTAAGCACTTGTAACCGGAGGGAAGGGGAGTGTTCCGGCCCCTTTAGTCGCCAGTGGCCACCTCTCAATAGACTACCATGTCAGAGCCAGGAGTGCCTGAGCAGCCGGCCCCGGGAGAGTTCGCGGCTCCTAATCATCCAACAGCCCCCAGCATGATGCCCTTTACCATGCCTTACTATTTCGGGGCCCCATGGTTCCCCCGCTACAGAGGAGAGACCCATACCGTAAGGGACTTTAAAGAAAAGTTGCTGGCATTATTCAAACTGTACCCCATAAATGCCGACCAGCAAATGGAAATCCTGCTAGCGCAGCTGGAGGGAGCTGCACGGAGGGAGGTATTATCCTGGCCTGCTACTGAGCGGAGTACTCTAGAACAGATATTCACCCGCCTCAGGGCCACTTTTGAAACTAGGACTGCCTCAGAGATAAAGATGCACTTCTTTGGCAAGAAACAGAAGTCCGGTGAGTCCCTCCGTGACTTCGCCCTATCACTTCAGGAAGCTTTAGGGGCTGTAATTCAGATAGATCCCAAAGAGGCTGATAACCAGGACCAGACCCTGAGGGAACAATTTATCTAGTGAGCAAATAAGGACCCAATTAAAGATGCTGTCCGCCCAGCACCCTAACAGTGCCTTTCTGGACTTTAAAGAACTGGCTATAAAAATTCTGGGGTCAGCAGTATCTACGGAACTGAGCACCCCACCTGAGTCATCAGCCTGCAGGGTGAAACCGCTTATCTCTAACCAAGCTCAGGCCGGCCAAGCTGTTCAAGTGTCAGCTACCGATACTATTGCCATGCTGACAGAGCAAGTAAATGACCTCACTAAAATTCTAGAGAAAGTGTGCAGAAAAATAGAGGAATGGGAAAAACCCATAATGCTAGATGAAGAATTCCTGTCACCTCCTAGGCCGTTCCCACCTCCTTACCAAGAGACTCACCCCAGGGATCCTGGGAGGCGTAATAGAGATCGCAAGCGGCCCGTGTGTACATACTGCAAAAAGCTGGGACACACAGAATCCATGTGCTGGCAGTTAAACGGGCAACCCCTGAGGCTGAGGACCACCCCTCGGGAGGTAGAACACTAGGTCCAGAGGATCCAAATTGGATGCCACGTTATAGAGGATCCCATCCTAAAATCAATATAGAGATCAACGGGGTCCCCTTTGAAGCCCTATTAGATACTGGGTCTCAGGTCACTACTATTCAGCTGCCTGCATTTGAAAAGTTCTAGGACACCAACCAGTTGACCCAACCGCCTGAATCCTGGGTGGAAATTATCGCCAGCAATGGCAAACCAGTAAAGATTCATGGATACTGGGAACCCACCCTGCAGGTGGGAGAAGTAACCCTGCCTCAACAGGGAGTGATCGTAGTACAGGCCGGTGACAGAGGAGGACATCCTGTCATTCTAGGCACCAATGTCTTCAAAAACTGTTATTCAGAAATACTTGCTGTATTACATCAGACTTTGCCCACTGCTTCCTCTGCATCCAGGAGGGTGATTCAAAAGACTATTACTGTGTTAAGTGCCCAACAGAGGTTTGCTAATGGGAAAGGAGAAATTTGTACTGCCAGGATTAGTGATATTAAGCCTGTGACTCTGCCTCCTAATTCTCAAACTCTTTTATGGTGTCGTGCTGTCCTGGGAGTCCAAGGCCAAGATTATCCAGCCCTGGTGGAACCAATACAGATGGAGGATTACCCTTATGTGAGAGCTGCCAAGTGCCTGGTGAACGTCTCCCAAGGTAAAGTACCTGTCCGTCTGATTAACCTGAGCAATCATCCTGTTGCGCTTACTAAGCATTGCCGTGTTGCCCAGCTGTCCCAGGTGTCCTTCCAAGACATCATTCGTCTTCCAGTGACAGAGAAGCCGCCAGCTGCAGACAGCGGATGTTCGCCGGTGACCCAGCCACAAGTGCCCTGGTGGGAAGAGCTCCATGTGGGGGACGAGACTACCCCCCAACATCAACAAGAAGGGATCCTACAGCTGGTCAAAGAGTACCACCAGGCGTTCAGTAAGCATGCTACTGATTATGGGGAGGTGAGTGCCATACAACACACCATACCTACTGGCTCTCATCCTCCTATCAAGGAGAGATACAGACCCTTACCACCTACTTCATATCAGACTGTAAAAGAAATGATCCAAGAGATGAAAGACTCTAATGTAATCCGGGACAGCCGTAGTCCGTGGGCTGCACCCCTGGTCCTTGTAAAGAAGAAGGACGGTGGTATCCGTTTCTGTGTGGATTATAGGAAAATTAATCAAATAACCCACAAAGATGCATACCCACTGCCCCGCATTGAGGAGTCACTAACTGCTCTGGGCTCCTCTGCCTATTTCTCCACATTGGACTTGACCAGTGGTTACTGGCAAGTACCCATGGCCCCTGCAGATAGGGAAAAGACTGCTTTCACTACTCCCATGGGCCTGTTCGAATTCAATTGTATGCCGTTCGGGCTATGTAATGCCCCAGGAACTTTCCAGAGACTAATGGAACGGTGTTTGGGTCACAAAAACTTCGAAACAGTGCTGCTGTATCTAGATGACGTCATTGTGTACTCAAAAACATATGAAGACCATCTAAAATATTTGGCAGAAGTATTTGAAATCCTTATCAAATATGGCTTGAAAGTAAAGCCATCTAAGTTTCACCTGCTCAAACCTGCAGTAAGATACCTGGGGCATGTAGTAAGCGGAGAGGGAGTGCAACCTGACCCTGATAAATTAGCAGCTGTCCGTAATTGGCCGGTTCCTACTACCGTCAAAGAAGTGAGGAGTTTCCTTGGTTTTGCCGGCTACTATAGACGTTTTATCCCCCATTTTGCTCAAATAGCTGATCCTATCCAGGAACTCTTGAGGGGGCAACCCAAAAAGAGTCCTAGAACTCCTGTGCCCATTGAGTGGAATGAGGAAAGAGAGATAGCGTTCCAATTGCTAAAAAAGAAACTGACCGAGCCTCCCATGTTAGGTTACCCAGATTATAGCAAGCCTTTCCATCTTTATACCGATGCTAGCAAGCGAGGCCTGGGAGCGGTGTTAGCCAAATCCAAGAGGGAAAAGAGAGAGTGATAGCATATGCAAGCCGCTCCCTGAAAGGAGCTGAGAAAAATGACCAGAATTATAGTTCCTTCAAACTAGAGTTCCTGGCATTAGTGTGGGCGGTGACAGAAAAATTCAAGGATTATCTAGCCGCCACCCCGTTCATTGCATTCACTGACAATAACCCTCTGGCACATCTAAATACAGCTAAATTGGGGGCCTTGGAACAGAGATGGGCCTCTCGCCTTGCCAACTATAATTTCTCTGTAAAGTATCGTGCTGGACGTACTAATGATAATGCTGATGCTTTATCCAGGCTTCCCACAGAGACAGCTCCTGATGATGTGCGAGATGCTTGGGAAGATGTAGAGATGCCGGCTTTCTATAACAAATTTGCTCAACAGGATCAGGCTCGAGCTACCAATAACAGAGCTGCAGTTCCTTCACCCTCCAGTAGGCCTGATCCTAAAGAAGAAAGGTGGGTGAAACTACAGTCTGAAAGTAGAGTGCTGGGTGAGTTGTTGGACTTCATTACTAGTGGCAGAGCCCCTGAGAGGATTCGGCGTAAGAGTGCAGATCCTGAGCTCATCAAACTGTGGAGACAGCGCCATCAACTCTTCATACAAAAGGGCCTATTGCTACGGAGAAGCCTATTGCTACGGAGAAGTGGTGTCGAGAGTGTGTAGCCTGTGCCTTAAAACGGAGTGAGCACCATGATCAGAGGGCACCACTGAGACCCATTGTAAGTACCCGTCCTCTTGAACTTGTCGCCATCGACCATGTGAAACTGGAGCCTAGTCGCTCAGGGTATGCTTATGCCATGACTGTTATTGACCATTTCACAAAGTTTGTAGTAGCAGTGCCTGTGAGAGACCAGACAGCCAAGACTACAGCCGAACTGGTCTGGAAGCACTTCCTCCTGCCCTACGGATGTCCAGAAAAGATCCTCACCGATCAAGGACCTGCTTTTGAGTCCCATCTGTTCCATGAACTGTGCCGCTTACACAACTGTAAGAAGATCCGGACAACGGCCTACCATCCTCAAGGTAATGGATTATGTGAAAAAATGAATCAGACCTTGATAGAGATGCTGAGGGCTGTACCTCCTGAAAACAGAGGAGATTGGCCTAATCTGTTGCCACAGCTCATGTTCACATACAATCATACCATACATTGTTCCACCGGGTATACCCCTTTTTACTTGATGTTTGGGCGCCAAGGGACATTGCCTGCTGATCATTCATTGGACATACACGTACCTGATTGCATTAACCCATTACCTAACACCGACTGGGTTGCTGAACATCAAAGGCGATTGAATACAGCCAAAGCCATTGTTCAGGAACGTATGGACTATGCTAGGGACCGACAGCAGAGAGACTATGATCAAGCAGCCCATGCAGAACCCTTGACAATAGGGGCTGTGGTATGGGTAAAAAATAACCGCCGTACCAGTAAACTGGACAGTAAATGGGAGCGAAGTCCCTATGTTGTCACTGCAATCCCAAATGTTGGAACTCACACTTATGAGATCACCCGGGAAGGCAAGGGATCCCAAATTGTACACCGAAACCGGTTAAAGCTCTGCCTGACACCAGAACCTAGTGCCGAGAGTTCTGGATCTGAATATCCTGTGTCAGAGTCAGCAATACAGCCCGAGGATCCTATGCAGGCTGTTAGTAATCTGAGGTATGACGCTGATCCCATGCATTGGCTTCTGACCCCTTGGTTGAACTTGCTGGTGCCTGCTCCGGCACCTACTGTAGCTTCACCTCCGGAAGAGCTGGTTCAAGATGCCCCGGATCTAGTTCCCCCTCTAGTGGATCTAATTGTTCCAGTTGTTCCAGTTGTTCCTGACCAAGATCTCCCTGATGGAGACCCTCCTGTTGCTCCTCTCTCTTCTACCTCGTTGCTAAGGGAAGAGGAGACCCCTGTTTTGAGAAGGTCTACCCGGATGACCAGGGGACGCCCGCCAGTCCGTTTAGGGGACTTTGATTATTCTGGTGGTTTCTCCTCCCAAATAGTTGCCACTAGCAATACCTTACTTGACATTTGTGCGCAAGAATGGACTCCTCCACGTGAGCCCCTGCCTGTGATACACCCACAGGAAACTCCTGGGTAGTTCCGCTTTTATACTGTTTTATCTATTGTACTGTTCTATTATGGACTTATTCATTGTCATGGACTATCCTGGTTATAATGTTACGCTGTGCCAGGTCAGCGCCCCAGTTCCATTCACTTTCCTGAGGAGAAGAGAACGACGCCCCTTGTCACTACCCTTCACCTTTGCCAATTGGACCTGATATGAATGTAAATGCAGATGAATTACATGTATGCATGCCTGCATGTCTCTTTTTTCTGTTTCAGGTAGAGATTCCAGTTGGGCGAGCCCTGATGGAGTACGAGGGCGTACTCAGCTTAAAGCAGTGGGGTATGTAGTGTACGGGGACTGTAATGCCCGTCACTACAAAAGTGTCACTTGGTGTGCTGTCGTCCCCCCTTATTTATGGGGAAGTTGGTATATGTCATCTTTATAAATTGTCATGTAATGCAATGTTGTGTATTTCCCTGTTGCTGTGACACTTGCATGTACAGGCCTGCTAGGGGTGTCATTCCAGCTTCTAGTCACTAGAGGGAGCTAGAGAGCCCTAGTTTATATAAAGCCCAGACAGGGAAGTGAAAGTCAGTCTAGTTTAGAGTTCAGAAGTTTCTAGAGCCTGAGGAAGCTGAGAGGGAGACAGAGGCAAAGCGCAGAGAAGCAAGAGGTACTCAAGATAACAGAGGAGGTACTTTATAAAGCTAAAACCAAGGATATAAGCCAGAGTTAAGGTATTGGACCTTGGAGAAGATTTGCTATGTTCCAGGATCAGTCAGAGATAGAGTGCAAGCTCCTGTACTGCAAGTCCTGTGTGTTTAACACTCTGTAGTCACCTTGCTCAATCTGTATTGCCTGCATCGACCGTATTGAAAAATCAACTGTATGCAAAGGAACTGTGCTTCCGTTAATGTCTCTATGAAAACTACTAAAGTTGGAGTTCTGTTTTAACATCACAGTGTTCCTCATTTATTCCTGCTATCAGCAAACGGCGTGCCACCGTTTAATTGGCACTGGCGTCACGAACATTTTCTACCATCACCTGCCCTTGCAGAGAGTCAGCCGTCTCAGGTTAGTGTCATTGCACTACTACACCCAGAAACTCTATTACACACAACTTGAGTACGCTGCAACAGCAGCTGGTTTGTTTCCTGCTGTTGCTTATTGGCCTCCAGCTGTTGCAGGTTAGCTTCCACGAAGGCTTTCACGACAGCTTCTATTTTGTCGAGGGACACGGGTTGTAATCTCGCTGGTTTGATGTAAGACATACAACCGTGCCTGGAAAAACTAAAATATTTCGGCCTTCACGCCAGCTTCACTGCAATGCTCGCATCCTCCACCAATTGTGGGGATTTGCTCTGGTAGTTGGGATAAGCGGGTGCAGTACAGAGGCAAAGTACAAATTTGTAATTAAAATGTCTGTGTTTATTCACACATAAGGTCAGACACAGACACTCTTTGCAAGGTTGGTGTATTATTCACACCGAGTAGAAAGTTTGTGCATAAAAAAAAGTCACCTTGTCGGCGGTTCTGCCTCCAGCAGTCCAAATGTAGGCTTTAGGTGGCCTGCACTCCCAAGACACAGGTCTCAGCTTTCCAGCCCAGCACAGAGCTCAGTTCCCACACCAGCGATTGCCAGAGCTCCTCTCTCAGAGATAGGTAATCACTTCCAGCTGACACTGCCAGCAGGTTTTTATAGGCCAGTCAAGACCCGGCCTGGAACGTGGGGAGTAGTCACCCGTTCAGCACTACTCCCAGTAAGAGCCATCCCGGATCAGCTATACAGCCATACTAAAATAGTAAAGTGTCAATCAGCATTAGCTGCTGCTGACACCTGAAAATACCTGCTCTTACTTCACCGAGGCCATAAACCTCGGTGACACATAGCTTCTGTCCACGACGGACCCTTGCGCCTTCTTACAATATATATTTGTGAAGCTGGACAACCCCTTCTTTAAATGGAGGTTATTGCTGGAGTGTATCCTTGAGAGTTATATAACATATACTGAATAGTTAAGTCATAAATTAGCAAGCCATTTTCTGTGGCAAAATTCAATGTGTACTGTGCGACTTGCATATATTTTATTGCATTGATATGGGCAACAGGTTTAATTAAAGGGTTTGTAGAGGCAGTAGTCACACCCAGGCTCGGACTGACCCACCGGTGAAACCCTCGGTGGGCCCCTGGCATTTTCATTCATAATGATTAGTGCGGCAGGCAGATCTCCAGCTTCCCGCTGGCCAGCACCGCTGCCTGCCACTTTAATGAGCACTGACAGTGACGTCTCCAGAGTCAGACTTGTCATATAAATGGCGAGATGACTGATCCAGGCCATGATCATTCACCTCGCCACTCGCTGCTCGTGGGCCCCGTCTCCTCATACGTGACGTGCCTGCACTGCGCTCTCCATACAGAGCATCCCTACGCAGCGCAGGCACGCAGCCAGTAAGGTTCCCCGACGCGCCCTGGAGTCTGCAGAGCGCAGCGGCGGGTTTATAGTGTGCCACGGGTGCCCAGCAGTTAGCTGCCTCCTGCCTGTGAGCAAGACAGATAGAGCCGAGGCAGTGGAAGTCACGCTCTCTGTCTCAGGCTAGTCCAGGCTAGTCCAGGCAGTCCGGATAGGTAATACCATAAATTCCAGTAATAACTTAAAATACTATTAAAAAAATATTATTCACATTTTATTGCCTTTTCCCCTTGGAAAGTACAACTCCCAGCATGCCTTGTCAGATGCAAACCTTCAGGACCTGCTGGGAGTTGTAGTTTTCCTTTCTGCAACTTGCTGTCATTTTATGTTGCAATTATGATGCGGGCACAGGTCTTGCATTCTCACCCACTGCCCGCACCATCAATTGCCAGTACCAAAATTACTGTATACAAGCAAATAAGGGTGGGTTTACACTTGTGTTCTGGCTTTCCGTTATAGGCTCCATTTATAACTGAATACCCAGACAGAATGAAAAACGGAAACCTTTAAGAGGCATTCCATTTTGATACGTCATAATAGAAGTCTATGGGCAAGTATAACGGATCCGTCTGGTCTGGTTTCCGTTATGCAAGACGGAAAACAAAGTACTGTCGCCAGGATCCGTTATGATTGCCCATAGACTTCTACTATGATGGATCAAAACAGAATGCCTCTTAAAGGTTTCCGTTTTGCATTCCGTCTGTGCGTTCCATTATAATCAGAACCTATAGCAGAATGCCAGAACGCAAGTGTGAACCCACCCTTAACCTGTTTAGGACATAGGGCGTATCGGTACGCCCTGATGTCCCGGTCCTTAAGGACACAGGACGTACTGGCTCGGCGGGAGGTGATCGGAACCCGGTGCCTGCTGAAATCAATCAGCAGGCACCCAGGGTCAATGACCAGGGGGTCCTGTGACCCCCCCATATCGGCGTTCGCTGCAAACTGCAGGTCAATTCAGACCTGCGGTTTGCAGCGCTTTCGGGAGGTTTCTGATCCCTGTGACCACAGGGATCAGAAACTTCAAAATGCCTTTATTTTATGTTTAACCTTCCCCCCGGCAGCCCTCTGTGTTATGTGCCGGCGGGCGCAGCGTGGGGTTGGTGGTGCGGGCGGTGCGGGCCGCGCGATCATCCGCCCGCCCGAGTGGTTTGCAGAGTGTCAGCACCATGGTGCTGATCAGAGGCTGTCCATGGTGCTGATTAGACTTCTGCTAAAGGTAGAAGTCTAATCAGACTTTGTAAAGTGAAAATACAGTACAGTACACTATATAGTGTACTTTACTGTATTATACAGACATCAGACCCACTGGATCTTCAAGTACCAAGTGGGTCTGGGTGAAAAAAAAAGTAAAAATAAAAACACATTTATCACTGATT